>NC_142675.1:11655000-11877500 GCF_964200805.1 Pocillopora damicornis
TGAGGGGATTGATTTTATTGCGTTCGACGAAGGAGAACGCATACTAATCGTGTCGTTTTTGCGGAAATCACTCTCAAGAGTCTTATGGACCAGTCACAAGAGGATTGATCGGGATGCCATGCGATTTCAGGAATTGGGAGCCATTTTGGACTGGCTGGGCTGGCTGGCTGGCTATGTGGCACAAATTGCTTCGATCTCATGTGCAGGTGTTTTCTTGGCCGCCTTGAGCTGAAGACACCGTTTTTTTTTTCTGCGCAATCAGCACAAGAGAAAAAACTTTTATTAGGGATCGAACGCACTTTACTAATCTTTGATTATTACTAGTTTTATAATATATTTGTTCTTGTTTCAGAACATTCGGAAATTCAAACAATGAAAGAAGAGAAAGTACAAATGTAGGTCAAACGATGAAATCTTTTACCTTGTATAGATATATCGTCCTGTGGTCTAAGGCGCTTTTTTTCTTAAGTTGCTGCCTTTACCGAATCTCTTTTCATTGTGGTTGACAGTTTACCCAAACCCAGAGGTTATGATCCATAAGGAATATAGGTGATTATTCCTTGATACAGTAAAATACGTCATTCAAGTAATACTGGTGTATTTTATGAAATTGAAAACATTTTTTTTTCTAAGATTCCAGTAGAATTGCCTAAACCTTCTCAAAGCCATTACATGGCACTGGATGACAGAGCTCGTTCACAAGTGACAGCATATGCCAGTCCACTCAGCAATAAACAAATCAGCGAGTACACTTCTCTTGATCCATACACACGCTCCTGTGAGATTCCTAGAGAACACGTGACGATAAAACAGATCGTTGGAAAAGGTGCTTTTAGTCTGGTTGCCAAGGCAACAGCCGATAACCTTCAAGGGAGAACCAAGAAGACGCTCGTAGCTGTTAAAATGTTGTCAGGTACCAAGTAATACTGAAATCATGTTGTATTTCATGGTCTTTGGTCAGACCTTGAAGTTTGTCCAGATTTTTCTTTTCTATGTTTTCTGTCCATTTTTTTCTGTTTTTAGTTCGTTAAGATTTTTTATATAAACATCTCCCCTCAAATGATGGTTACATTTTCGAGCCTCAGCGCTCTACATTGATGAAGAAAAGCACCTGAAATATGATGTATGGTAGAAATGGATGATATCTATCTATCTTCCTATCTATCTACCTCTCTATATATTTACCTTTCTATCTACCTGTCTATCTATCTATCTATCTATCTGTGTATCTATCTATCAATCAATCAATCAACCAATATATATATCTATCTGTCTGGTATCTATCTATCCAACTAAATATTTAATTGTCTATCTAAATATTTATCTTTATATCTATATCTACCGGTATGTATGTATGTGTCTATCTCCCTATCGGTGTATCAATCTATCTATCTATCTATCTTACTATTACTTACTTATTTATCTATCTGTATATCTGTCTATATATCTATCTGTCTGTCTGTTTGTTGGAGTGTCAGTCTCTTTCTATCTAGCTATCTCTCTCTTTTCATCTATCTATCTATCAGTCAGTCTATCTATCTATCTATCTATCTATCTATCTATCTATCTATCTATCTATCAATATATCAATCTATCTATCTATCTTTCTATCTATCTATCAATTTTTCTATTCATCTATCACTGCACTTTTACCCATATAAATGGCACAGTTGAATGATTTGTTTGTGATTTTATGTGAAATGTCATTTGAAGATTATTGATCGGAAACTATGTTGCAGAAAATGCTTCTGAATCAGAGAAAAAGAATTTGCTATCTGAACTTGAATTGATGAAACAACTTAAACCTCATCCTAACGTCGTCAAACTCCTGGGATGCGTTACCAAATCTGGTAAGTTCTGAAATGTTTATTATTAGCTTGAGACCCTAGTTTTTCTCACACCTAGAGTTCCGCTCATCACTCGAAGTATAGGTTACAGGTTAACCTTTGGAAAATCCGTTGACCGACGCTTAAAGCTTGGCCTAATTCTATTCTATCGTGTCAGATCTGGATACGGCCACTCAGACGGCACAGAAATAGTCGGAGTTTTAAACTTTCTGCTAAATAGCAGCGTGTGTATACTCAATAGCTGAGATCTAAAGTCAGCAAAATTTAAGGATGGATCATAAACGAGTTCACACTATACCTTAATGCGCAAGGTTTACGCTCATATTGCGCATATGAGCCGCTCCGATATAAATATAGAGGGCGGGAACCTTTTCAGTAGCAGGCCACGATGGTGAAAGATGACCTGCCATCAGCAAAAGTTTAATGCGTGGCATCGACATCTTACCCTTTTTTATAATTAATTTCCCGAATTTAGAAACTTGTGGTCACCTGGCTTTTAAAATAATTTTACAAGGATTTTAAATATTAACGAATTTTACGGTAGTTGATATCTTATTTTCTTATCTTCGTGAAATGAACGTCGTACTCTTCCAAGTGGTGGCGGCGATTATCGGAAGAGCGACATTTATTCGTAGATCTGCTTCCATGTGTTGCGTTTAATCAGTATTAGCGTTACCTTGTTTGTCTTTCTAGAGCCACCGTTGGTTTTGATCGAATATGTTCCCTTTGGGGATCTGCTGGGTTACTTGAGAAAGAGCCGTGGATTAAGTGATACTTACTACAAAGACCCGGATATTAAACCACAAACAAATCTGACTTCTCAGCAGCTGATAAAGTTTGCTTGGGAAATTGCCGATGGAATGTCCTATTTGTCATCAATACCAGTGAGTGATGTAACTATTCTTTGAGTGATGTCTTTAGAGAATAAGGCTCACCCTCGTAATACCTCATTACACCGCATTCACAAGGATGCCATGTCATCCCATGTCATCCCATGTCATCCCATGTCATCCCATGTCAGCTGTCTCTTAATTCGTTAAAGGGTGTTTTCCAAAAGAAACATCTTCGCTTTGTTGAAGGTTATCCATCGAGATCTTTCAGCTCGTAATGTGTTGGTTGGAGAAGGGGAAACGTGCAAAGTGACAGACTTTGGAATGGCCAGAGATGTGCAGGAGGACAATATTTACGAAAGAAAAACCAGGGTATGAATTATTTTAAGAAAACACATGATGTTCTTGTAAACCCTAGATTATGTGGCTGAACATGCCTCACTAGAGTGACTTCTTAAGGAAAATAAGCTCAGTAAATCCTGTTTATTTTTTCAAGAACGTTCGTTACACTGTTCTCGCCATTTGGAGCATTAGCACTTTTAAGGACTACACTAACTCCTTGCATTTTTTCTTCTTATTTAGGGGCGTCTCCCTGTAAAATGGACTGCTATTGAGGTGTTGCTTTACGGAAAGTATTCTACCAAGAGTGATGTGTGAGTACAATGAAGACATGGACACTGCATTTAGGCTTAATGAGATTATTTTGTATGAATTGTGTTTAGGTCTGGGAAAAGTTATTGGGTCACTACTGTATTCTGGTCTTTGTATTTTCTTGATGTGGGGTCATCTCAGGAGGGAGTGGTTATGCTCATTTTCGTATTTCTTATTTCCTTAAACTCATCCCGTTTATTTTACAGGTGGAGCTACGGAATTCTTCTCTATGAGATTTTCACAATTGGTAAGTTATTCTGGCTAGTCTGGAGTTTTCAGTTTTGCCCATGTGTTCCATAACTATCAAGCTAGTTCAGATTGCCACTGTCGCTGGACTGATACAAAAAGGAATTGTTGAGTTTAATTCTTTACATCTGTAAAGATTTTCATTTTAGAGTATTTTAACATTACCAACTCTAATTCAGGTGGTTCACCGTATCCGCGAATGGATGGAAGAAAAATTGCAAACTTACTTCAAGGGGGATACAGAATGCCTAAACCGCAACATTTGGATGATAAGTTGTACGTTAATATGGTGTTGCTTTTGTTGGTTTTTGGTTTTTCTTGTTTTGTTGGTTTTTGGTTTTTCTTGTTTTGTTTGTTTGTTTTTTTTAATGGCTTTTATAGAACATGGTATTTTTCCTACTTCTGTTCGGGTTGCATGTGCACCTCAAGATTTAACATTTTTACTTGTTGAACCAGCCTAACGAAGGGAAATGAAAGGAGAAGTACATTATCACGAGTTTACAACTGTGTTATATACCTTTTCTTCCTTGTTATAAAAGAGAGGAAATTTGTAACCGAAAAAGTTTGTTCATCAAGAATAGGTTGGACCGTTTCTAGGCCACCAATGACTTACCAAGATATCCATAACATCCTTGTGTTTCAGGTATGAAATAATGACGAAATGTTGGAGAGACGAACCCAACTTAAGACCATCTTTTGAGAAGTTGAGAAACAAACTCAGAGAGATGGAAAATCAGCATAAGGTGGAATTAAAGAGTTTTCAAAGAGACTCTGAATTGCGGTCGTTCCGCCCGAAGTCGATCCGCCCAAGAATGGAAGTCGATCCGCCCTATGAACAAACAGTGCCTCAAATTACAAAGATAAAGCTGTTATTCCATTTTTAAAATTTCTTTCAGTAATGTTTGTAGATATATTTTGACCGTGTTATCAAAACAACTGCTCATTCAACCGCTGGAATATTTAACTTCTTCGGAACTTCAGCGATCAAAAGCGAAATCATTTTGTTATGAAATAGACGCATCGAGGCCGAATATTTGAGGTAAAAAGTAAGTTGCGATGTCAGTTGAATAAAATGTCTGGTTTTGTAAGATATTTCCCTGAAAATGCTACTACCAGTGAATGGAACGTAGCCGAGACGAATTTTATCGCCGAGTCAGTATACAACTCAGAAAAAAATTTTAAACCATTCATGTTGTATTTCGTTACAAAAACTCATAAAACACTTCTTTTATTTAAGATGCCATTTTAAAGAACTCTACACATTTCATAGATAAGACGATATATACATCGGGCGCAGTGACTTCGAAGTTCGGGCGGAACGACCAGATACCGAGACTCTCTCTCACTATTTTTTTCTTTTGAAAATTTGAACGTTTGAATCTATCGCTATCAAATTTACTCGATAACAGTCTCACTAAAAAGGCTTCGAAGCGTAGTTCGTGGTTTCAGTTTATTTCGCTTCTAGATTAGTATTTAATTGAATACCAAAAATAGTCCTAGATTGCTTTGATTCCTTGCGAGAAAACTTGCGCTACCATCTCAACTAATTAAATACAAAACTGCAACCAATCTCAACTTGGTCAGTCGCGTTTTCCCGCGCTTGAAACAGGTTGCCTGATTTTACTCTAATTTCTCATTGACTAATGATGATGGCAACCTTCGTTCTGATTGATGGTTGTGATTACTCGATGGCTGTCTTTGTTTAAAAGGGTTAAAAATTAAGTCACCATCGAAAGTTAAGCAAAGTATAGTTTATGTGAATGATCAAAGTGGCACTTTTTCGTCATTTTTCACTCCTTTTTTTCATTTCTGTTTTTACAGAGGTTGATAAACTTAAAAAATTATGACCATCACCTTTACGTGAATGTCGAAGATCTAGCCGTGTGAGCCAGCAAGTTCTCATACAGGAAAGGATGGAGTAATTAAAATGCAGTCCCTGGAGATCATCTTTTTTTTTCCTTATATATTTGAGGTTAACCTTTAAAACCTCTAATAATTTGCTGATCAAGTAACTCTTCAAAACAAGCTGTTTAACAGCGAAGCGAAGCAAAGTACAGCTTTTATACATTTTCATGCATCTACATATATTTCAAACTTTTGGTCAAATATACCAGTAATAATCATGGATTGTTAAAATGCCTTCGATCAAGCCTCGAAATGGGTTTTTGTCTAGACGTGACAAAACCCAGTGTTTTATTAAACCTACGAACATCCAATAGATCCTAAGTGAGTTAATAGAAGACGAAGATATCTGTAAGATTAGGATTATAGTCTGTAAATAGGAAACGGTCCGTATGTCAAAATACCGACCAACTAAGAACCAATCAGAATTGTAATGGATGTTGCAGCCCCATAGGATCATCCTCTATTTTCTTTATATATTTGACGTTAACTTTTATTCTTTGCTGATGAAGCAAGTCTACAAAAAGTTTGTTTAAAGCTAAGCGAGGCAAAGTGAACGTTCCATAAATTCTGATATGTATATCTTTTAAATTCTTAGTCGAAGAGGGAAAAGATTTTTTAGAAAGGACTGTAGAAGCTGCAACCCATATTTTTCCTCAGTGCTATACATTTTTAGAATTTTTGAAAAACAAAACATGTAATTTCTTTTGAAATGTGCGTGCAAATTCACACAATAAATATTCCCATTTGTATCTTACAAGGCTTGATAATTGCTGTTTTGAAAGGGTTTTTTTTTATTTAGACGGTAAACACGCCACTCTACGTGGAGACATTCAAGGCAAGTGTAAACAGGTTTAGTTGAGCCCTAAAAGTAGACCATTTGTTGCTACAGAGTAAACTGGTTCGTTGTCTTTGTTGTCCAGTGAAACTTGCCATGAAGCGGTTGCCTCTTTGGGTCGTATATCAAGTCCTTTGTATGGTTAGGACGGTTGTATATTGTATATACTGGCCCTGCTCTAAGAATAACTAATTATAATTTTAAATTTCGGGAGGAGTGGGAGAAATGCTCATATTTCGGGATGAGTGGGAGAAGTCGAAAGGAACGGTAAATATTCGAAATATGTCTGTGCTTATAGGCTACACTATGGCTTTGTGTGGTCAGGACGGTTGTATATTGTATATACTGGCCCAACTATTTAGGAAAGGAAACGAGTTAATATAATTGGTGTAAAAAATGAAGTGACCTCACTTTCTACAGATCTTTATCATTTAATTCTCCTTTCTAGGAGAATATTTAAGACTAACGTTTTCTCGTTGGTCGATAGGTTTGTTTAGATGAGGGTAACACGGTTGTGAAAATATCCCGTATGTGTTTATAATTATATTTGAGAAATATCTAAGAAAAGCAATAAAGGACTTGAGCCTCATCAAAACACTCGTTGGATGATAGATAGATAGATAGATGAATGGTGCCAATTTCCTCACTTGCAGCCAAGGGCTGAATTGCGGAGGAACCAGAGAGGTGAGATCGGACGTCAGCATATTAAAGGCGCCTCTGGCAGCCGCTTCAGTCCATTGTTATCACACCTCACCCACCCAGACCTACGACGGCACAAATCGAGATAGACCACAACACTGGGCACTACGTGCCCTACTCTTTGCGAACAGTGCGTGCGTTCTTTTACGTCCCACAATTTATTTGTAACATAGAAGGGTTGTGAGACGGGACCTCCGGCTTTACGTCTTATCCGAGAGACGAAGCAAAGTGGGTAAAGCATCTTGCTTAAGGATACAGCGACATGCCCCTGGTAGGACTTGAACCCGGGCCCTTCGACCCAGAGTCCAGCGCACTAACCACTGGACCACTTACCCCCCACATGGGGGTGGGGGTTGGGAGAATTTTCTAAGGTTATGCAAACCCCCGACATTTTTTGGAACTCTCCCAACCACCCCCTCTTTCCTGTTTAGGTGAGGCTATTTAAACGCGAGAAAAAAGTCCTCCATTGCTGAAAGCTTAAGAGGCTAATAACTTAGGATTTCATCAATATTTATGAACAGACCTGCAGGTTGTTTCCTCGCTAAAAGCTCGGTTATCCGCGTTCCAGACAATGATCATGCAACGACAAAATAAAAAGGAAATCTTTCGGCAGATTCTACTAAAACGGCTTCAGAACTCCGTAAGAATAGAAGAAAGTACATATGACGCCATCAGGCCAGAAATTCGTTGAACTTCCTGGGTTGATACTGACCGCTCCTCGCCTCTTTTGATATCTCTGGCTCTGCTCTAAGATAACTAATAATAATTTTATATTTCGGGAGGAGTGGGAGAAATCGAAAGGAGCGGAAAATATTCGCAATACTCCTGTGCTCATAGGCTACAAACAAAGGTTCGTCATGTCAATATTAATTCTTTGCAAAAGTAAAAAATGTCCGAACATATTTTCTCTATTTTCATAAACTCGTTTAATGTACTTAAACAGTTAGATAGTTTCCTACAAAACCATAATTTGCAGGAAACTATCTAGCAGTTTCACATGACAGACCATGGTTCAATTCCTCTGGAGAGAGCAATTTTGATTTTAAATTCATAGTGCCGGCTGCAGGAGCACCTCTTGATGGTTGTTGGTTGCAAGCAATCAGGGAAGATTGCTTAAACCACATGCCCTTCTCCATTCTTGGGATTTCTTTAATTTCTTGCTGTTACATCCAACCTCCTCTTTGGCTGACAATCAAGGACTATTTAACAGCTTATCTTTACCCATTCACAGTGCACTTTTATATTTTATACATCAAAGATCACCATATGGAACTGAAACTAGGAGATGTTTTAAGGATTTAAATCAAGAACCATGACTTTTTTTGCAGCCAGAAACATTGTAGAAGTCACTTATGGTGACAAGTTATAATTGGCTATTCGCACTTTGGTGGACTGAAGTCCCTGAAGAAATAATTTTTTTTCAAAAAATGTTTTTGTAAATGGCTCCCGTGAGTCTTAATATTAATTTATACCATTATTTCTCGGAAACTGCAGATAGAATAATAATGTTTAGTTTTAGCTGAGAAAGGAATTCAGAAAAATTTAGTTGCCTATTGATTGCCTACCGAATTTCTTAAGGCAGACATTTTTGCATACTAAAGCACTTATGATGGACTGTAATCCAGGAACTGTTCGTGAATAATTTGCACAATCATAACACATGTGAATTTCATTTGCATGTTTGGAAAGAACGTTTAAAAATCACATTAACAATATTATCACTTTAGCATGTTGCTTTTTAGAATATGTCCACATGCCATTCAATTATCCTTGAACTTTACTTGTGATTTTTAAATTTCTCTTAGTTCTAACAAATATCACTGGAATTAGAGGTAAACCAACTGTTCTTGAAGGCAGAAACTTGCAGTCAACCTGCGAAGCGTTGGGTCGACCAGAACCAACAACACTTGGACCAAAGAGAAACAGTGAACCAAGGAAATACTGTTGTGGTGCAAGAAGGAAAGGTGCTGACTATAACAAACACCAACAGGACTGATGAAGTAGAATTCACCTTTACAGCATATAATAGCTTTGGTAAACTAGAGAAACCAACAGTTCATGTAAATGTTACTTGTGAGTATACGTTAATTGGAAAAACCTTTGACCAGTGTTAAATAGAGATGTACTTTCCATTTGTCTTTTGTATCGTAATGTACTATGTTGTCAATTACTTGTATTGATGTTTAATTTCATCAATTCTCATCCAAGAACCCATCGTAATTCATTTTTAGTAATAATCTGAAGGGAGAAAAGTCTGTGGAAGGATGCTAACAATGGATATAACAGATGTAAAAGTTCAGAAGGATCTGCAATGTGCAAAACACATAGACACATATGAACATAGGAATTCTATGCATGCAAGAGTTATTTTTTGGGGGGTAGGTGGATTGATTGAAACATTGTAAGTGATGTCTACATTTTTACGAGAGGAAAGTGTATTAACGCTGAAAAGAACGAAAATGTCGAATTAACTCACACACAGGTATTTTGTGGTCGACTGTGTGTGTTGTGCGAATATCTGCAACTAAAAATGGAATGTATTGGTGCCACGGATACCTTTTAGTACAAAATGCAGAATGTAGAGTGCAGACCGGATACAAAATGTAGACTTGGTACAAATTGTAGACTGTAGGCTGCAGACAGCAGAGTAGGTACAAAATGCAGACCGAGAATTTAAAGTGTTTTTTCGTCTGGTATGTGATAGCATGTCATCTTACAACTTACCGAGCGTCACGCAATCGCTTTTACACGAAAAAAAAAGCTTCCTAGGAGCCACACAAAATCGCCCATAGTTAATTTTAATCAGACATTTATCTAAAGATAGCACCGAGCAAACCAGATATTATTGTTTATCAGCCGCGTCCTAATTTGCATACGTTAAAAACACAACAAAGAAAGTCAGTGGCGGATCTAGGGAAGGGGCCCCGGGGACCCCAGCTTTCCCCCCCCCCCTATTTTGGGTAAAAGAAAAGAAAAAAAGGAATCGCAGAACGAAGAAAAGAAGGCAGGATAAGCGGCAAAAAACCTGCCCCCCCCCCCTTAACTCAAGGTCTAGATCCGCCACTGAAAGTAACAAATGCTTTGTTGTAGTTGGTCTTTAATAGCTTAAGTTAAATATTCTACCAATGAAACATTTTCAATTTCGATTCATGAATAAATTTAGTATAGTATTTAAGAAACAGGTGACGAGATAAACATCACAATCCCACCGTATTATACTGTAATCGCAAGTGATCAGAAATTCGATATGGCAACGAAACTTACTATGGCTAAACGTCAAAGCTACACCCATACATGTCCATACATATCCAATACACCAAAACCGCTACAATTCGTCTACGGTCGTTGACGAATCGACACACCGGAAGTCGAATCCTGCGTTAACATACCGGAGGTCGAGGGGCGTGAGCAAAGTGTGAAAATGAGTAGCATGAAAAGAGAAAAATGATAAAATGAACCTTCCGCGTTCTTAAAGTGTGAAACGGCTGGAAGTCCATCGTCAGAATATCATTAATATTAAAATGAACCTTCTTCCTTCCTAAAGCGTTAAACAGGGGCATTAACTGTTGACAAATCGACACGATTCGTGTGGGTCGACACGACTCGTCATTAGTAAAGTCGATCCGTCTCACCGGAAGTCGATTTGCAAAAGAAGACAATACATACTTAAGCTTTAAATTGGGGTATTCGTTCGATTCGACAAAATCGTGTTATCGTGCATTTCCAAGTGTCTTCCAAATCGACTTCCGGTATGACGGGTTGACATCAACCGTAAGGAATCGTTCGATTCGACAATATCTCCAACCCCCTTTCGTGGCCACTTGCGGATTATTTTCCAAGTTTCTTGCAAATTGACTTTCGATATGACGGGTCGACATCATTTGTGACGAGTCGTTCGATTCGACAATATCTGCAACCCCCTTTCGTGGCCACTTGCGAAATATTTCTGTGTCTTACAAATCGACTTCCGGTGTGACGGGTCGATATCAGCTGTGACGAGTCGTTCGATTCGACCACATCTTCAACCCCAATTGGTAGCTACTTACGGAATATTTTCTTAGTGTCTTGCAAATCGACTTCTGGCATGACGGGTCGACTTTAACTGAGAGGAGGCGTTCGATTCGAGTCGAATGGACAACATTTTCAAGAACACTTGACGGTTACTTGCGAAATATTGTCTTGTAAATTGACTTCCGGTGTGCATCATCATCATCAGATTTCGGGTATAACGAAATGCATTAACCGCGAATCGACTTCCGGTAGAACGATTCGCAAGCTGCCTTTGACGAATCGTAGCGGTTTGGGTGTATTGGACAACCCTCGCTACACCGTGTCTGAAAAGCTCAGAATTATCCAGTTTGCAAAGCAAAATGAAAACCGCACTGCTGAACGAGGATTTGGAGTCTCGGAATGTAGCGTCAGGTTGTGGAGAAAAAGAAGAGAACTTGGAAAAGATGCACATATCCATGATTTATGTTGTGAGGTGTAGTCCATATACGCTCATCAAACTGATATGGCACGAATCTTCCATCTTAAGAGTATATAATATCCTACGTACCCTAAGTGACTAAAAATCTCACACCCCTTAACTCAGCCAACTCTTTCAAAATTTCCAAAATAAACTTCGTTCTGAGTTTAGTGAGTCGAATGACACAATCACAATACTTTCTGCGCTGTGTCAGTCCGGACTGGCGCCGTTGGAAGTTCGTAGGGGTGAGTCGTGAGTCAATTTCATGAAAAGCGTTAAATCTGGCAACCCACTGCTTCCCATATGTGATGAGGGGTTGTTGGTTAATAATGAATCAAAATACAATATAAGGCACCAGCTTCAACACAAGGTTATTGTTAATACTAATAGGTTTAAAGATTTTGTAACGTTTCGTTATGCACATAGTATTGTTAATTAGGGTGTTGCGCTGTACCTGTAATCCAGCCTCGTGGCTGCAATTGGTATTAAAAAAAAAACTACAACTACAACTCGCACCAATAGGAGCGTCGTTTTTGTTCTTTGGTTAGAGGGGTGTTCAAATTTCAGCGAAGTAATGGGGGACTCGGAGAGAGCGGTTCGTGAAATGGAATCATTTTTTAGAATGAGAAATGTTGGCTTTTCTGTGTTTTTAACGTATATTTTACCGCTCTTTATGAGAAATGGTATATTACTGGACTGATGAAAGATATCAGATTACCTAGAGTAAACGTGTTACTCATGCTGTGAAAATGGTGGATAGTTGTTTGAGAGAAAATGGAGTCCTTTACACTGTAACACGATCATGGTTATTGTTCCTTCACGATGAGAGTGAGCGGAAAATTTTTGACAATGAAATAAATATCGATGGTTTACCGGACTACCGCATGGGTGAATCAGCCGATATAGAGGAGATCGAGTTATTCACTGACGCAGAGGAGGAAAGCTAAACTGCTTCGATTGTACTGCATGACTCACCGCTGCGTTTTAGTCTGTACCCCGTACCGGTAACTCAGTGTCATTTAATTGGAAGAAACACGTTCATGTTAATCGACGAAAACTATATACTCAAACTGAGTATGCTGTTGGTGTACAACAAAGTGTAACTCTTAACTGTGAAGTAGAAGGAAACCCTCCACCAACTTGCACTTGGATTGCATGTGACCCAGGACATGTTTGTAACAAGAATGCTCTTGATATTTCAAAAGTACCTGACGATTCCAGCTATACCTGCTAAGTCACCAATGTACATGAACCTGATACAAAAAACTGCCATCATTTGTAAGTTACATTAAAGTCCTGCGTATACAGCTGTAGCTTCATACTTGTACCAACATGAAATTTTGATTGAGTTCTAAGAGTTAAACCAGGGACTTATCAAAATGAATACCTGTATCAATAAACATTTTGAGAAAATCTGTTAGCATTATGCAAGACTTTCCAGCATTTTGTTAGTTGTAAATTATTGGCATACTTGGTTCTTATGATATAAAGATAGATTCTTGAGCCATCATCCCGCTTCATAGACATTGCAGGAAATGTGATTGACATAACCAGTGTCATCACAAGCGAAAACTGCACAGACGAAAAATACAACAGATCTTTGTTACTGAGGAAATTGGAAGAAGAGGTAACTATCTTTGATACAGTATTGCCTATACTCAGTTCATTATCTAATATCTGTTTATGCATTAAATAACTGTGAATATATGAAAGTCATATGTGTGAAATGCAAATGAAGACATGAACATGAAAGCAATCTTCGGAGTAATGAACACTACTTGAGCAGTAGTGAAAATAAGGCGTGCATGAAATAAATTCAGGCCTGTACAGGATTTGAACCCACGACCTCTGCGATGCTGATGCGGATTATTCATCACTGCACGGGTTTATTTGGAACCAACATACATGTAATGACGAGCTCCCAGTTCACTGGCTTGCTAGCTCAGTCAGTAAAGCACTGCACCGGTATCACTGAGGTCATGGGTTCAAATCCTGTACAGGCCTGAATTGTTTTCAGGTCTTATTTTCACTACTGCTCAATTAGCAGTCATTACTGCGAAGATCACTTTCATATTCATGTATTTATTTATTGTTAGTTAGTTCAGGGTGAGAGACTGATGTGCAGACTGTATATTGATTGAAAGGAAATTCAGCTTCTGGAGAATGTGTGAAGAACATTTTGTTTCATTCGACAGTGTTTCTTGTGTTTCTAGACTGCATTCAGTTTCTTAGGGTTCTGTCAAATCTTGAGCTTGAAAGGCTTTTTACAATCTTCTTATTATTCATCGTTTGCTCATGCTTTGTATTTAGGGCTATAATTGGTCAGGTGCTTTTTTGCAACAAGTATACGAAGCACATGACAAAGAGAAAAGCAACTTTTTAATTGAAGTAGCACTCTCAAAGAAACAGACTCATTAATACTTGTAGACTTATTCTCGGCTGATTCTTAGCAAAAGGGCCATTTTCAACCAAATTATAGTAAATAATATTTGTAGTTATATACCTAGACTTTCACTCAACAAAGCGAGCTCTGTGATTGGTTGACCGGGATACAATTGCAAAGTTGTTGCCCGCATGCCAAATACAACAGCACATGACTGTTTAAGGAAAGTCTAAATGTATAACAAAGCACTTAATGTATGGTCTGTTGGGAAACTAGCTAGTTTTGTTTTCCCTTGAGTCCTGATGTCTCCCAAGATAAAGTCGAGGTAAACATGAGGACTCGAGGGAAAACAAAATTAAATGTTTCCCTTGGGACCATATATTAAGTGTATAATGTTAACCTCATTTGTACTTATGTACGTGTACATGCACAATGCATGTGTGATACATGTACACTAACATTTTGAGACAAATAGTTGAAATGTTTACTGACAGCTTAGAAGAGCATTTGCTGTTAAACTTGATTACAAAAGAGTGCAGTCAATGAATGCCAGGTACGTAAATGAAGTTGCTCACGTTTCCAAATTTTGTTTACTTTTTTGTTTTTTTTTTTACTATTTTGTTGTCTGTTTTACACTTCATGTCTGTTTAACCCTCGGTTGTTGTCTGATCCAAGGTGTGGAAGTATAATTGTTGACCTTGCACTGAAATTCAACTCCACTACAAAGGAACAAGATGTTATCGTAACACTTAATGACGCCTTGAAAGGTGGAAAACTGGAAGAGTTCAGTGTGGGTTCTATAAAAGGAAAAGACCTGATGTGGAACCAACAGGTGGAGGTGCCACATCAACACCTGACGGAGGCTGTGGGGGTAAGTCCTCCTTATACTTAATATAAACGTTTTGCAAGTTGATTAATTGATGGCCTTGCCCTGTACATGGTTGGAAGCATCAATTATTATAGTGAGTGCAGAATTGATACTGTAGCAGGTTTTTACAGAGATCTGAGAGCTTGGTGTATAATGATAAGATAACAATTTTAACAACAGCCCCAATGACAGTAACAATTGTAATCAAAACTGGAAATAAATTCTTGAACATGAATGGCTATTGGCAGCCCGATATGAGCGATAACAAGATAGTATAAACGTCATGCGCGTAATTGGATAGTGTACTAGGACATAGTATTTGTCATGCCTGTGTAATTGGACAGTGCGCTTCATTAAATCGCGCACGCGCTTTTGTTGTGCATTTCGCTTAGTTAGCTGTTGATTATTTTTTTATGAAAACATGCAACCAATAGTTAATTTACGTTTTGTTTTTCTGAGAGAGAAAATAATTGAGTGGCCCTCTTAATTCCGAAAAAATAGCAGCCATGCCAGTTTTCCTCAGATTAATCGAGCGTTTTTTTTGTGAAATCCTTAGAGCTGCCAAGTGGGACAAAAGCAGGCAAACCATTATTCAAAGACAAATGACTTTTTAAATATAAAGTAACGAGTAATTTAATCTGATTAAGTACTCTCCAGACACCTATGACATTAAGTTTTTTTTTTTTTTTTTATAAACATAATGATTTACTTTTTTTTAATTTTTATCTCAGTGAAAATAGGGTTCCTTTGTGAAAAAATGAAACTCAATACAACTGAAGTTCGACTCAGTTGTTTGGCTTGAGAAGATACGCTTTCATTTACAAAAACTTATCTCAAGCTTATCACGCTTTGTAGGTACTGTATGTATTATTGTTGGTGCAGTGTTTGGATCAGTTGCTGCACTGGCTGTTGCTGGAATATTAGTTTGGTGGACTTGCGGGAAAAAGAGGCGCAACACATAAGGCTCTAAAGGTAAGTGTTGCATACATTTTATGCTCTCAAATGAACGGTAGTTTTGTTATCCCAGAAATATATCTGTAATATTTTTTCCTTTTTCTAAGACCAGGCACTAGTTTTAGTTCACTATCCGCCGCATGATGATCTTTGTTTAAGCATCTTTGTTTTTAACAGATAACTTTTAAAATAGTGTATTGTTAACTAATAATTAATGTTTTGTAATCTAATTTGCTGATAGCCAGTAATAGTCAAAAGATCGCGCTTGACATTATTTACTTTGACTCAACTTGATGCGCATCAAACAGACTTTACTTTGCTTGTGCGAGATAATTTTGTTTGTTGTCGATTGTTCATCCATTATTTGTTTTGTTTTCGTTTGCTTTTTATGTTTCTTTGTCTCGTTTTTCCACCACAGAGGTTGCGATGAGCAGAAGGTGAGATTTTTGTATCGAAAAAGTGTTGCTTTCTACTTGCGTTGCTCCTTATGGACCAATCCATTTAACATTTTAACAGCCATACTGTTTTCATGTGAATATTTGTGATTGATCCAATAATGATAGATCATGTAAGACACTCGCTAGCTAAAAGGCGGAGAGACATATCACTACAATTATTGTAATAGTTATCACTTGCACAGTAATCAACATCTTAATGGTCCGTTGACACAGAAAGAAAAAAGAACGGCAACTGCAAGTGTACTTACTTTTTTATACGATGAAAGATCGCTTGATGTTACTTCAGGCCCAAGTAATAGTTTTCTAGATGTTCCCTACTAGTAGAGCGATTTTCCCTTATCATAATTATCATTATCAGTATTATTATTATTATTATTATTATTATTATTACTATGGAATGGAACTTTCAATACTTGAACAGTGCTTTCAATGAGATTTGGAGTAGGTGGCTACCTCAGTAAAGCACCCACCGGGGAATAAGACGGAGAACAATTTCCCTCTCGTTAGCCCATTAGTTCCCGGCATTCAGAATAGACTGGCTTCAAATGGAGTTTTTTGTGTTAAACTTCGGTAAATAATCATTAAATATTTGAATTTTCTCTGTAACAATTTTTGGAACGCATCGTTTTATTTCTGATCAAATCTTCCATTGGCTGACATGCAAACCTGCCCCCTGAGTTTCACACAATAGTCTTCTGGAAAGGAAGGTTATTGTTTACTGAAATGTGGGTCAGTACGTTCTAGGAAATTTTTTTTTTCTTTCTGGAAGTTTCGTGTAAGATAAGACAATAGATGCATTTATGCTAGAGACGTTAAAGTTGTTTAAGACGTTAAAGTCGTCTCGAGACGACTTTAACGTCTTAGACAACTTTAACGTCTCTAGCATAAAAACTGCCAATATCAGTCATTGTAATCAAACTTGTTCTTCAAGGTAAAACTTTAAGCGATGTAGAGGTGTTTCAGGTGTCACTTCGTGAGTTTTCTTGATAACTTCCAAAAGGCATAGAAAGATCCAGAATGAAGGTAACAATTAAAAAAATGTGCCGAAATTGATTTGTGTGAGTTATCTACAAGTACGCTATTTTGACAATTCTGATTCTCGAGTTTGTTTCTAACTAGCAGTTGAGAAGAATTGTTATTATTCCATTTGTCTAAAAATATATGATGATTTTAGTTCACCACAAAGTTGGTTGAAAATTATTTAAGTAAACGACGATGGGCACTTATAATTAGCGCTTAATGAATTTATGTAAAACATGCGAAACAAGGAGAAAAAGAAAATTGCCAGTCAAAGAATGAATCTAAAAATCAAAGAGCACAGAATTTGAAAAATAAATAAGGTGAATACTCCAGTAAAAAAGTGAATATTGTTTTCTTTTCTTTCCTGCATCCGTTTTCCGGCTGAGATTCTGACTAGACTCTCTAGAAAGTTTTCCAGTTATTTTGAAATTTTCAGGCTAAGGGGATTGGTTTTGTTTTATGATATATTTGTGTTGTTTTTTCAGAACATTTGGAAATTCAAGTAATAAAAGAAGAGAAAGTGCAAATGTAGGTCAAACGATGAAATCTTTTACCTTGTATAGATATATATTCCTGTGGTCTAATGCGCTTTTTTTCTTAAGTTGCTGTCTTTACTGAGAGTCTTTTCATTGCGGTTGACGTTTTACCCAAATCCAGAAAGTTATGATCCATAAAGAATATACGTCGATTATTCCTTGATACATTTAAATACGTCATTCAAGTAACTACTTGTGTATTATTAAATTGAAAACAATTTTTTTCTAAGATTGCAGTCGAATTGCCTACACCTTCTCAAAGCCATTACATGGCACTAGATGACAGAGCTCGTTCACAAGTGATAGCAGATGTAAGTCCACTCAGCAGTGAACAAATCAGCGAGTACGCTTCTCTTGTTCCATGCACACGCTCCTGTGAGATTCCTAGAGAACATGTGACGATGAAGCAGATCGTTGTGAAAGGTGCTTTTAGTCAGGTTGCCAAGGCAACAGTCGTAACCTACAAGGAAGACCCAAGAAGACGCTTGTAGCTGTTAAAATGCTGTCAGGTACCAAGTAATACTGAAATCATATTTTATTTAGTGGTCTTTGGTCAGATCTAGAAGTTTGTCCAGATTTTCTTTTTTCTGTTTTCTTGTTAAGGACTACGCCAACTCCTTGCATTTTTGCTTCTTATTCAGGGGCGTCTCCCTGTGAAATGGACTGCCATTGAGGCGTTGCTTTACGGAAAATATTCTACCAAGAGTGATGTGTGACTACAAGGAAGTCATAGACACTGCATTTATGCTTAACGAGTTTGTTTTGTATGAATTGTTTTCAGGACTGGGAAAAGTTATTGGGTCAATTCCGTATTTTGGTCTTTGCATTTTCTTGATGTGAGGTCATCTCAGAAAGGAGTGGATATGTTTATTTTCGCATTTCTTATTTCCTTAAACTCATCCCGTTTGTTTTACAGGCGGAGCTACGGAATACTTCTCTATGAGATTTTCACAATTGGTAAGTTATTCCAGCTGGGGTATTCTGAGGTATTCAGTTTCGGCCATCTGTTGCATAACTACCAAGCTAGTTTAGATTGCCACGGTCGCTGGACTTGACCGAAAGAACTAATGAACAATGATTCAAAAATTAATTGTCATGTGAAAATATTTTCACATATGTAAAGATTTTCATTTTAGAGTATGTTAACCTTACCTGCTGTAATTCAGGTGGTTAACCGTATCCACGAATGGATGGAAGAAAAATTGCAAACTTACTTCAAGAGGGATACAGAATGCCCAAACCACAACATTTGGATGATAAGTTGTATGTTAATATGGTGTTGCTGTTGTTGGTTTTTGGTTTTGCTTGTTTGTTTGTTTGTGTTTTTTTATGGCTTTTATCGTTCAATAGTATTTGTCCTGCTTTTGTTCGGGTTGCATGTGCACCTCAAGATTCACCATTTTTACTTGTTGAACCAGCCTAACGAAGGGAAATGAAAGGAGAAGTACATTATCACGAGTTTATAACTATAGTATATACCCTTTCTCCTTTGTTATAAAAGAGATGAAATCTGTAACGAAAAAAGCTTGTTCATTAAGAATACGTTGGACCGTTTCTAGGCCACCAATGACATAGCAAGATATCCATAACATCCTCGTGTTTCAGGTATGAAATAATGGCGAGATGTTGGAGAGACAAACCTAACTTGAGACCATCTTTTGAGAAGTTGAGAAACAAACTCAGAGAGATGAAAAACCAGCACAAGGTAGAATTAAAGAGTTTGCAAAGAGACTCTCTCTCTCCCTTTTTTTTCTTTTGAAAATTTGAACGTTTGAATCTATCGCCATCAAATTGACTCGATAACAGTGTCACCAAAGAGGCTTCGAAGCGTAGTTCGTGGTTTCAATTTATTTCGCTTCTAGAGTAGTATTGAGTTCATTGAGTACCGAAAATAGTCCTTGATTGCTTTGATTTGCTTGCCTTGCTCTGCGATTGGTCTGGAAAACTTGCGCCACCATCTCAACTAATCTAATGCAGATCTACAACCAATACCAACTTGGTCAGTCGCGTTTTCCCGCGCTTGAAACAGGTTGCCTGATTTTACTCTGAGTTCTCATTGGTTAATGATGATGTTAAACTTCGTTCTGTTTGGTGGTTGTGATTACTCGAGGGCTCTGTCTAGGGTTAATAGGTTTAAAAATTAAGGCACCATCGAAAGCTAAACAAAAGTATAATTTATATGCATGATCAAAGTGGCACTTTGATTCCTGATGTTTTCCTCCTTTCTTTCTTTTCTGTTTTTACAGGGGTTGATAAACTTAAAAAGTTATGACCATCGACTTTACGTGAATGTCGAAGATCTAGCCGTGTAAGCCAGCAAGTTCTCATACAGGAAAGGATGGAGTAATGAAAAATGCAGTCCTAGGAGATCATCTTTTTTTTGTCCTTATATATTTGAGGTTAACCTTTAAAACCTCTAATAATTTGCTGAACAAGTAACTCCTCAAAACAAGCTGTTTCACAGCTTAGCGAAGCAAAGTACAGCTTTTATACATTTTTATGTATCTGTATATATTTTAAACTTTTGGTCAACTGTACTAGCAATAATCATTGATTGTTAAAACGCGTTCGAGCAAGCCTTGAAATGGGTATTTGTCTCGACGTGACAAAACCCAGTGTATTATTAAACGTGCGAACATCCAATGGACCTTTCGTCGCTTAAGATCTTAAGTAAGTTAACAGAAGAAGAAAATACTTGTAGGATCAGGGTTACAGTCTGTAAATAGGCAACGGTCCGTATGTCAAAATACCGACCAATTAAGAACCAATAAGAATTGTAATGGATGTTACAGCCCCATGGGATCATCCTTTATTTTCTTTATATATTTGACGTTAACTTTCAATTCTTTGCTGATGAAGAAAGTCTAGAAAAAGTTTGTTTAAAGGCAAGCGAGGCAAAGTGAATGTTTCATAAATTTGTATATATGTATTTTTTAAATTCATAGTCTTGAAGCGACCAAAGATTTTTTGTAAAGGATTATAGAAACTGCAACCCATATTTTTCCTTTAGCGCTATACATTTTTAGAATTTCTTAAGACAAAACATGTATTTTCTTTTAAAATGTGCGTACAAATCCACACAATAAATATTCCCATTTGTATCTTACAAGGCATGATAATTATTGCAGCCGTCGTACTGATATTAAAATTTCAAAACACATGTGAACTTGGTGAAACTCATCATCTGAGGCCCACGTGCAGGTTCGTCGTTTCGAAGTAAGAAGCACTCATGGCCTCGATTCTCCCTTGTGTCTGTATAGCTCTCCTGTGAAGATAAATTCGTCACTACCATTTCCACGCCTTACATGCATTAATTTCATTGCTTGTTTGGATTAATATGGTCGCGGAACTTTTAGAAGAAAAATTGCTGTTTTGAAAGGATTATTTTCATTTAGCTGGTAAACACGTCACTCGTTACTTGGAGACATTTAAAACCAATGTAAGAAGGTCTAGTGAAGTTTCTCTCAGTTTGTCTGAAACACTTTTCCCGTAGATTTACGGTAAACCGAGATTAAGTGACAGATTTCTTCCCTCCTGCCCGCCGTCTTTCACCACTTATCTTTTTTCTCGGTAAAATAGTTGATGAAAGATTGTTCATTTAACACAAGGATTTGCAGAAACTGTCTGTTTGTACTAAACTTGATAAGCAAGGATGAAATTGTATGAGGAAGTTTTGACGCCCACAACTTCCTCAAACATTTTAACCCTGAACTTTTCTGCCCAGTTTCGTCTGAATAACAAATCGCTTCCAGCAACAAAGGAACTTTTGTACGCTTAATACGAAAAGTTAAGCCCCGAAAATAGACCAATTGTTGCTACAGGGTAAACTGATTCATTGTCCCTGTTGTCCAGTGTAACTTGCCATTTAGCGGTTGAATCTTTCAGTTCTCTAATAAGTCCTTTGTTCGGTTGGGACGGCTGTATATTGCATATTGACCCAACTATTTGGGAAACGAAACAAGTTTAAGTAATCAGTGTAATCAAATGAAGTGATTTCCTTATTTTCTACTGATCTTTATTATTTAATAGTCCTTTCTAAGGGAATATTTTAGATAGCAGCGTGTTCTCATTGGTCGATAGGTGTGTTTAGATGGGGGTAACACGGTTGTGAAAATACGCCGTCCGTGTTTAGAATTATATCTGAGGAATATTTTAGAAAAGCAATAACGGACTTAAGCCTCGTCAAAACACTCTTTGGGAGTGGAAGTTCGGAGAATTCTTTAAAGTTATGCAAACCACGAACATTTCTGGAACTCTCTCAACCGTCTGTAAGCAGATTTTGCTGAAACTCAAAACTCCGTGAGAATAACACAAAGTATGACAACATCAACCCAGGAAGTCGTCGAACTTTCTGAGTTGATGCTGACCGCTCCTCGCCTCTTTTGATATCTCTTGCTCTTCCCTAATAATTCTATATTTAGGGAGGAGTGGGAGAAATCGAAAGAAGTGGAAAACATTCTAAATATTTCTGTGCTAATAGGTTACAAGCAAGGGTTCGTCATGTTGGGATTTCTGTAATTTCGTGCTGTTACACCCAAAGTCCTCTTTGACTCACAGTTAAGGACTATTTTCCATTTTATCTTCACCCATTCACAGCGTTCTTTTATATGCAGAGGTCAGATAGCAAAGATCACTATATGCAGCTGAAACTGGGAGATGTTTTGAGAATTGAAATCAAGAACCAGGATGTTTTGCTACAAAAAAATTGGGGGAGTCATTTATGGTGACACATTATAGTTGGCTATTCACACTTGGTGGACTAAAAATTTTGAAAAAATGTTTTTGTAAATGGTTCCCGTGAGTCCTATTATTAATTTCTACGACTGTTTCTCGGAAACTGCATTTAAATAGTAATGCTTAGTTTAAGCTGAGAAAAGAATTCAGAAAAATTTTGGTTGCTTTTTATAGTATGTGTACATGCCATTCAATTATTCTTGAACTTTACTTGGTATTTTTTTAATTGCTCTTAGTTCTGACAATATCAGTGGAATAAGAAGTAAACCAACTGTTCTTGAAGGCAGCAACTTGCAGTTAATCTGCAAGAGAAGCCTAGGAACCAAGGGACTATAACAAACATTGACAGAAGTGATGCAGGAACATTTACCCGTACAGCAAACAATGGCTTTGGTATAAACTAGAAAATAGTGTTTGTGAATGTTGCTTGTGAGTATGCGTTGATTGAAAAAAAACTTTGACCAATGTCAAATGGAGATGATATTTTCATTCATTTTCTGTATTGTAATGTACTATGCTGTCAATTACTTGTATTGATGTTTAATTTGATCAATTCTTATCCAAGAAGCCATCGTAATTCGTTTTCAGTAAAAATCTGAAGGGGGAAAAGTCTGTGGAAGGATGCTAACAACGGATATAACAGATGTAAAGGTTCAGAAGGATCTGCAACGTGCAAAATACACAGACTCACACATAAAAACTCAAACGTAACAGAATCTTGGTGGGAAAATTTTTTGAGAACATACTGACGGAGTTTTTACGGAAGGAGTCTTGCATCCTTTCCTTCAACACTCATGTCCGGTCCATATCATAATTTATAACTTTTCTTTTTTCCAAATGGGTATTCCCTGGCTAACTTATAGGATTTTTAAACCAATAATAAACATATTACACTTTGTGAAATAATTCGAACACTTAAATATATTACTTATTAAACTACGGTATAGAGAGAAAACAACCGAGTGAAAGTAAAAAATAAATCAATCAATAAATAAAATAAAAAAGGAAAATACATGCTCACTCATCAGGCAAGAAGAAAGATCTCAATTTTGGTGAATCTTTAACTTTGAAGAGAATACGCGCGGGGACATTCCAAGGAATATGGAAGAAGTCGACTCCTCGTGATCAAATTTCGTTAATATGCCAGTCCCTCAGCTTCTTTCGGTCGTCTCTCATTTTCTTCGTTACGTCGTCAAAGATGTAAAGATTTAAACATCAGTAATTTTATTCAACAAATGAAAGCATGTTTGGAGGTATGGAAAAATGAAGGAAAAGAATTCTCAGATATAAGGGTTGCTTTGGATTGGATTAAATATAATTTCGGTTTTTTTTTTCGGTACAATACGCAAAAGAGCTAACTAAAATTAAGAGAGAGAAATAGGAAAGTCTACAGAAGAAACTCCAAGCTGCACATACAAGATTTCAACAGAACCCTTGTGAAGAATTTGAAGAGATTCTGAACAAGTGCAAACTTGAGTAACAAAAGATTTCAACAATAAAGCCGATGGATTAATGATGCGTTCGAGGGGGAGATGGCTCGAATATGGGAAAAAGAATACAAAGTATTTTTTAAGTTAGGAGAAAAGAAACCATACAAGGAAGCTTTGTCTAAGTGGAGTTATTACAACAAATTATGAAAAATTACCAGACTCGTCTTCAAAATATTATAAAAACCTGTATAGAAGGAAAGTTAATACGGTGCAGCCTAATATTTTGGAAAACTTTCTTGGTCAAGTTAGAATTACAAAATTATCTGAGGAAGATAGACTAAGTTGTGAAGGACTCATAACTATTGAAGAATGTGTTAAAGCACTGGATACTTTTGAAAAAGGAAAGAATCCCGATTTTTTTTCCTCCGCTCGTTATTAAAGGTAATAAATTCGTTTACTTTAACAAAGGAAAACATACATCATTCACTAGTCGCGTATATGAAAATGGACACCACGGAAACAGAACTTATTTAAGGCAGAGAATATTGCTTTTTAAAATAGGAAACCGACCTTACTTTAGAGATACTTTACATATAAAACATACCTTATTAGTCTGGGCATGAAACAACCCAACTGACTGGTTACGAATTGACCAGGCTGGTACCTTGTAAAAGGGATCTTCGGTTAGAAGTAGACTACGAGTGCTCCGTCCTTTTCGGGCGATGTCAAAAAAAAAAAAAAAAAAAAATCAGCGGAAGCAAAATTTATGTAAGCAGGTCGCGGAGAGTTACGAAAAGTCGAGATCGTACTTTTCGTGTGCCTCACACCCAGAGGCTCGCGCGGCCATCTTAGTATAGGTTAAAGTAGCTGTCTTGAACTCAAGACATAAAATAGGTCACCGTTATGATACTTTATTAACTCGATTCATTACCGCGGCGTTTATTACATATTTAATGTATTCGAGAAGGCATTTGTCGAAGGGTATAATCCATTTAACTCACCCCATCACTCTATTACCCATTATTACCATTCCTGTCAACTTTTGGGAAAATCTGCTTACCCGGCGACACTTAAAGCTTGGGCATATTCTACGCTTGCGTGCACGTATGAGGTCTGGATAGAGTGTTTGTCAGCAAAGAAGTATTCACACTTTTATTCTGTCTGCTAAATAGCGGCTTGTGTATAATCAATAAGTGAGATCTAAGATCAGGAAAATTTACTGGTGGACTAAAAATGGGCTGAGACTAAAACTGCATGCATAAGGTTTGTGCACGTGTTGCGGATATGAGCCACTCAGATGTGAATATTCTACGAGGGCGGGAATATTTCCGGTAGTGGACCATGAAGATAAAACAGGAAAGGATGGAGTAATGAATATTACAACCCTATGACATCATGTTCTATTTTCCTTATAGAAGATATTTCTTCAGTTTCATATATCATATATTTCTAAACTTTTAGTCTTGGAAAGACAAACGATTTTGTACTAACGAGTGTAAGAGCTGCAACCCAAATTTTTACCCCTAGCGTTAGAGACTTTTTATAAGTTTTTTACACAAAACGTATTTTATTTTAGAATATGCTTACGAATCCAAACGAAATATAATCCAATGTTGTATCTGCTGTCCCTTTCGTTCTATTTCGAAATTGGTAGCTGAATCTTTTTGTCGCGAAAAATTTTCTTGATTGATTAAGGTGGCACGACAGGGAAAACAATCATTTTTTGAACCAGCGGTTTAGCCACGTGTAATAGTGTTCATCAAGAAAAGTAAGTCTTTCGCCATGTACCGTTCAATTTCATCAATCGATCGAGAAGTTAAAGAAATTTAACAATAATTGCAAGCAGATTCTGCAATCTTACAGAATTTCAGTTATCGGCGCTGCAAAGGATGATTAACGAGAAAGTGAAAAGAAAGCCTGTACCCACACTTTGCTACGCTGCTGAGATGGCTTCAGAATGGCTCGATCAACAGCAAAACAGAAAATGAATTATGACGATATGAGCGCAGGAAATCTTTTAATGAAAACGTGCGCCTTTCCGCTTCTTGGTGCTTTTGATCTCTCAGGCTCCGCCTTAAGAATAGAAAAAAAAAACGCGCGCCATTTTTCGAACACAACTAGCCGAGTTACCTCACCCACCCGAGGGTTCCATACCTCCATGTAATCAGACCATCAAGAATAAATATAAATAATTTGATTTTTGCCTTTTCAGGTAAAGCCGAAGAAATGGAGAGAGAGCGGAACTAGGAGGATTAGAGTTCTTCATTCCAATCTCAATTCATCACAAAATGATACTTATTAGCCATATTTTCCCTATTTTCATTAGGCTTTTAAGAAATTTAAATCGATAAGATATAATAAGTTCTGGGCCGTTTGTAAAACCACTGGTCCACACTATCCGTTCGTGGTTAATAATTGTTGACACGAGACGAGCAAAATCTGGTAAATCTATGACTGTTATGAATTAGGCTCTGAAAATTACACATCTACATTACAGGTCTGAATGCCTCAATAAAGTTTAATGAAGTGTAAATCGACGCAATTGGTATTTTTTCGCCCTCATGGGCCGTTTAAAGCGTCATTTACGAAATTAATTTTGGCCGGAGGCCGCTAAGAGATCGAAAGAGAAGAAAGGGAGACCTCGTCACCAATCAAATGTTTTGCATTTAACTACAGGTAGTTTTTAATGGTTTAACAAATCGTTATTTCACAAGATGAATAATATACACTTATGTTAATTCCCTCTTACTTACGATCTATTAGAGCTCTGCAAATAGGTGACATCACCACTATCAACATTTTGCCCCTATATTGTATTTAACCAGTAGATTGTATGTTGCTGTGCATCTGTTCAGTTATGGATCACAGATGGCATTAAAATGTGGTGAGAACAAAAAAGCGGCATGCAAGGTGCAGCTGAGTGTGTCACTGATGTTAGCAACAATGCAATATGAACTAGACAAGCTAATTACAAATTTTGCTCCCATCGTTTCTGCGACCTTCAATAACTTTCAGGGCTTTCCCTCTTGATGAAGACATAGCGTAAAGATTGTGTTCTGACTGTTTAGGGAAAGAAAAGAATATAAGCTTATTCTCACTGGCTCTATTGGAAAATCGACAGAACACAAACATAACAGCTCTCAAAAGAGGACACCTTTATACATATTAATTCTTTAACAATACATTGAAAGAGGTTTGCAGATCGTTTACAATTTAACAATCACAGGATTCAATGGCATCAAGATATTGAATTCTGCACAGTTTTGAGATCTTAAAAGGTAACACTGGCTATGTCAGGAATGAAGTCAAGCTCATTTGCTGTTGAGGGATATATGTAAAAATGATCGTCGCGTCTTGTCGAAAACAACTTTAAAATTTCCAAGCAAAGCCTAATGTAATCAGTAGCTCTTATATAGGATTTTGACTACCTCCCAACATATCCTGGAGTTAGCAGGTAATTTTTAACAACTGAGTTGAAAACGTAAATTAGCCACCGTAAAGGGTAAAAAAGCTGACGTTTCGAGCGTTAGCCCTCCGTCAATCGCTCTGACGAAGGGCTAACGCTCGAAACGTCAGCTCTTTTACCCTTTACGGTGGCTAATTTACGTTTTCAACTCAGTTGTTAACACTAAATTATCTGCTAAACTCTCCCACCGACGCAGCACCACAGTTTCTTTAGAAACTTATCCCTTTATCCTAGAGTTAGCGGAGATTTGCAAAGAAAAGGCCTCCTTCTCGGCATAGTTTGCTCTTGAAATATGTTCTACAGACTCCTTTTATTCCACACAAATCGGGCATCTTAAATTCTCCGTCGTCTTTTTGTGCTCCTATAACTTAACATACACATGGAAACATAAACATTGTACGATTAAGGTATTGGTAAAACAGTCACAACACTCAATTGAATCCTTGATGTGAGTCATATCTTAGACCTTTTAGCAGTGGCAACACCGAGGATTGAATGGATGAAACTCGACGGCATTAAGGCTGCCAATGGCCTGTTAGTGTCATTATTTTTCCTGTTCTGAATGCGCATGCGCTAGTTATTATTAAGCCCCTATAATTTCATGCCACTTGAAGGAGAATATTTTAGTTCGCAGTTATATTGAAACAATTCACGTTTTCCGATTTCGTCAAAACAAGAACAGCTCTCCTCTAATTTTAAATAATCTCAAAGGCACAGCAATCTGCTGCTGTCGAAATAAGAATCATCTAAACACAGTTCAAACCGAGAACTGAACCGGAGGCCTTTAACGAGAAAGGGCTACAAGGTCACTCTTTCTTCTTTTAACGGCCTCTGGCCAAAAGTAATTTCGCAAAAACTATTTATATTTATTCATGAGGGCCTGTTTACATGTAAGTGAGGGACCTCAGGTAGGTGAGGGACCCCAGCTAGGTGAGGTACCCCGCCCAACCGTGGTCGTTTACATTTATACCCAAGGCGGAGCCTGAGAGATCGAGAGCACCAAGAAGCGGAAATAGGTCAGTGTCGTGAGACTTCCTGATCTGATGTCATAATTTACTTTCTGTTTTGCCTGTGGATCAAGCCTTTCTGAAGCCGTTTTAACAAAGTGCAGTTAGGCTTTCGACATATTTTCTCGTTTCTCTTGTGAAGCGCGAATGACTGAAATTTTGTGAGATCGCTGGTCTGCTTGCAATTGTTATTAAATTCTTTAGTTGTCAACTTCTCGATCGAATGCTATGATCGCTTGAACTTTGCACGGATAATTTTAATTCTGTTTCATTGAAATGTAAGACTTAAATAATTCACAGCTTAAAAGGGACAACGTCTTATTATGACTCATTGTCAAAAATTCTAAGTGAAACCAAGGAATCAGAATGTCAGTACCCTGTAAACATGTTGGGGGATAATTAAAATCGATGGAAACTGAGTGAGCCGTTTGATTTTTTAATTGTTTTTTTTATTTTAAAGAATGGTTAGGCCATTATAAACCCATTGCAACCATTTAGAAATTTTCATAAAAGTTAGGATTTTGTGATGAAATCGATCAGTACACGGCGAAAAACCAACTTTTCTTGAGGAACACCATCTAAACATGGTTAAACTGCTGGTTAAAATAATATCACTGTTTTCTCTACTGGACCACCTTAATCAATAAAGGAATTTTTTTACGACAAGAGATTCATCCGATAAATTTCAAAATATAACAAAAGGGACAGCAGATGCAACATTGAAATATCTTTTGTGTGGATTTGTTGGACATTTTAAAATAAAATACATGTTTGTGTAAAAAACTTATATTAAAAAAATCTATAACGATAAGGGGGGGGGGGAATTTAGGTTGCAGCTTTTGAACTTATTATTACAAAATCGTTTGTTTTTCCAAGACTAAAAGTATAAAAATATGTGAGAATATAAGAAAGCAGCACTTTTCCTATCTTTGCTGTCAAACAGCTTGTTTAAAAAAGTTGCTTAATCAGCAAAAAATATGGCTAAATGTAAAAGATATAAGGAAAATAAAAGATGGTGTCATAGGGCTCCAATATCCATTACTCCATCCCTTCCTCACACAGCAAGATCGTCAACATTAACTTAGAGTCGATCATCGTAATTTTTTAAGTTTATCAGCCCCTGTAAAAAAATAGACATACGAAAAAATATGAAAAATAGGTATAATTATACTATACTCAATTAAGCTTTCGAGGGTTCCTTCATTTTTTTTCCCAGAAAGAGTGTATATTGCTGTTACAATTAATTTTAGATAGTGAAGTCTTGGAATAATCATCGAAAAACCAACTAACCCTAAACCTAACCTGTGAAAAACCAAACCCAAAGTATTCACAGCTATCAATCAGAACAAAGTTAACATCAACACTAACCAATGAGAACTTAAAGTAAGATCTGGCATCCTCCTTGAAGCGCGGAAAAACGCGCGTGATCAAGCTGGGATTAGTTTTAGTTTTTACTTTCGATTTCCACTTTCGAAACTCAATTGAAAACTGCTCTGAAAGCGAAATAAATTGAAGCCATAAACTACGCTTGCAGGCCTTCATGGTGCCGCCGTTATCAAATTAACTTGACGGTGGTAGATTCTAACAATCAAACTTTGAAAAGGAAAAAAAGAACAGAGAGAGTCTCTTTGTAAACTCTACCATTCTACCTTGTGCTGGTTTTCCATTTCTTTGAGTTTGTTTCTCAGCTTCTCAAAAGATGGTCTCAAGTTAGGGTCGTCTTTCCAACATTTTGTCATAAAGTCATACCTAAAAGGACGTCAAAAAAAGAAGTTTAATTAGAAACGGTTCGACCCATCAAAAACTATTTTGGTCTAATAATTCCATCTTGTTATAATAGAGGACAAAAGATTTATACAACAGAAATCAACTGGTGATAGTGTACTTCTTCTTTTATTTCCCTTCGCAAGGCTGGTTCAATAAGCAAAGATGGTTTTATCTTTAGGCGCACATGAAACTCGAACAGAAAGCGGCACAAATACTTCTGATGTACGATAAAAGCCATCAAGAAACAATAATAAGATATTATCATACAACTTATCATCCACATGTTGTGGTTTAGACATTCTGTATCCCTCTTGAAGTAAGTTTGCAATGTTTCTTCCATCCATTCGTGGATACGGTGAACCACCTGAATAGAGCAGGTAATGATAGTACTTTAAAATGAAAAGCTCTACAGATGTATTTCCATTAGCAATTTTTTTTCGGCTAAGGCCAGCGACATGGTATGACCAAAAGCCAATTCTACAGAGACTGGTAAACCTTGCTTACTTCATGACTTCGTGTCCCCCCCAGTTACTGAGGCTAAAATGACTGGACTGGCAATCTGCCTAGTAACTTACCAATCGTGAAAATCTCATAGAGGAGAACTCCGTAGCTCCACCTGTAAAAGAAACGGGATGAATTTAAGGAAATAAAATTTCTTTCCTGCAAAAAAAATGTAATAAAATGTAAAATGTTAAAACATCTTTGGTGTTCAAGGGAAGGGGAAATAGGGTGGGGAGGGACACATGCGCAGTGTCAGAGGAGTTGATCCCTGGTCACTAACCATGAAATATGAGGATAACCACTCCTCACTGAGATGACCTCACACCAGCAAAACAAAAAGACCAAAATACAAAAGTAACCAAATAACTTTTTGCAGACCTGAAAAAAGTTCATAAAAAACCATTTTCATTGAGCTTAGTGCAGTGTCCATGTCTTCCTTGTACTCACACATCACTCTTGGTAGAATATTTTCCATAAAGCAACGCCTCAATGGCAGTCCATTTTACAGGGAGACGCCCCTGAATAAGAAGCAAAAATGCGAGGAGTTAGCGTAGTCCTTAAAAATTACTAATGCTCCCAACGGCGACAACACTGTAACGAAAGTTCTGGAAAACGGAACAGGATTTACTGAGATTTTATCTCAAATTTAATCAGCAGTTGTGAGGTCAGATTTGTTTGTGGTTTGATATCCGGGTCTTTGTAGTAAGTATCATTCAATCCACGGCTCTTTCTCAGGTAACCCAGCAGATCCCCAAAAGGAACATATTCGATCAGCACAAACAGTGGCTCTAGGGAGACAAACAGATTTCCGCGAATACTTGATTATATGCCGCAGATGGAAGCAAAATTAACAATAAACGTCATTCTACAATAAACGCCACAGCCACTTAGAAGAGTACGACAATTATTCAACGTTTATAAGAAAATAAAATATCAACTATCATATAACTCGGTAATATTCACAATTCTGGTGAGTCTATTTTAGAAGCAAAGTAGCCATAAGTTTCTAAACTCGGAAGATTAATTGTGAAGGAGTAAAATGTCGATGCCACTGAACTGACATCGTATCAAACTTTTATTTAAAGCGGGTCATGTTTATCTTCAAGGTCTACTACCGGAAAGGTTCCCGCCCTCATAGAGTACTCACATCTGACCGGCTCAAATCCGCAACACGTGCGCAAACCTTAAGCACGCAGTTTTGCCGGGTGTCGGCCCATTTTTGGTCCACCAGTAAATTTTGCTGATCGTAGATCTCACTTATTGATTATACATATGCTGCTGTTTAGCGGACAGTATACAACTGTGACTACTTCTTTGCTGTCAAATTAACTCTATCGAGACCTCACACGTGCACGCAAGAATAGAATATGCCCAAGCTTTAAGCGTCGGTCAGCCGATTTTCCCAGAAGTTAACAGAGATGGAAATAATGGGTAATGAAATGATGGGGTGAATTAAATGGACTGTACCAACAAAGACCTCCTCAAAAACAATAAAAACGTAATAAACGCCGCGGTGATCAATCGAGTAAATAAGGTACCCAACGAGTGACATACTATGAATTGATTTCAAGACAGTTACTTTAACCTAAACATAGAGGGCCACGCGGACCTCTGGGTGTGAGGCACACGAAAAATGGGGTATCTACTTTTCGTACCCATCACTTCTTGTGTCGATTTTGTTTCCACTAATTTTTTTTTTACTTCGCCGAAAAAAGATGGAGTACTCGTCGTCTACTTTTACCCAAAGATACCAGTCGTTTGCTTGGTTCTTCGCCCTGTTTCAAAAAAGCACCCTCCTGTTGCCTACCAAGAGTAAATAAGCACCCAGGCGCCAAATCGAATCATTACGGTATACCATATAAATTAAGAGGAAAGATATCTTAAGCTCAAACACCAACATAACGAGAAAAATGAAACTAATTTTTTTTTCGGTAACCATAGCTGATAATAAACTTTTCAGTATTTACCAGACTTGGTAACGCATCCCAAAAGTTTGATAACGTAACGATGAGGTTTAAGTTGTTTCATCAATTCAAGTTCAGACAGCAAGTCCTTTCTCTCTGATTCAGATGCTTTTTCTGCAAGAGGATTTCCGGTCAATCATAGTCGAATAACATTTCAATAATACCATTATCTATCGAATTATCTTAGTAAACGTACACAGATGAATTAATCATTACATTACATACATAGAGATTGATAGATAGAAAGATAGACAGATAGATAGATAGATAGATAGATAGATAGTTCGATAGACAGACATACATATGGAGAGATTGATAGATAGAAAGATAGACAGATAGATAGATTGAAATAAAGAAAGATCGATAGATGGAATGATAGAGAGATAGACAGATAGATGTATAGATTGATAGATTGCTAGACAGATAGACATACAGATAGACAGACGGAAAGACAGACAGACAGACACATAAATAGATATCATGCGACTCTACCATACATCATATTCAAGGTGCTTTTCTTTGTCAACGTAAAGCGCCTAGGCTCCAATATGTAACCATCATTTAAAAGGGAATGTTTAAATTACATCCTAAAATTCCATCGCTACATCAACTAGAACAAGCTTCAAGCTACAGCTGTATGGACATAACTGTGGACTAATCATATAGATTGTGATTACTTTAAACAGGAGTTCGGAAATTATGCAGAAGCACATCGTCAAAATCAAAATAAACGGAACAATTTGGACAGACTTCTAAGTCAGTTCAAAGATCAAGTAAAACATGACTTTATTTCTTGGTACCTTTCAACATTTTGACAGCTACGAGTGTCTTCTCGGATCTTCCTTGTAGATTAACGGCTGTTGCCTTGGCAACGTGACCAAAAGCACCTTTACCAACGATCTGCTTTATCGTCACATGTTCTCTAGGAATCTCCCAAGAGCGTGTGTATGGATTAAGAGAAGTGTACTCGCTGATTTGTTCGGTGCTGAGTGGACTGGCATCTGCTATCACTCGTGAACGAGTTCTGTCATCCAGTGCCATGTAATGGCTTTGAGAAAGTTTAGGCAATTTGACTGCAATCTTAAAGGCAAAGTTGTTTTCAATCAACAAAAGATAATAAACTACCCAACTTGCTCAGAAATTTATAAAATCTTCAAATCAGCTGTCTTATGAAAATAAACCACTATTATTTGAAAATATCAATGAATAATAGACTTAAAATTTGCATCGATCATAACTTTCTGGGTTCGGGTATGAACTGTAAACTACAGCGGGAAGACTCTCAGTAAAGACAGCAAAATAAAACAAAACACACCTAGGACTACAGGAAAATGTATCTATCTATGAAGATATAAGATTTCATCACATAACTTACATTAGTACTTCCTCCTGTTTCATTACTTGAATTTCCAAATGTTCTGAAACAGCAAATATATCACAAAGCATTAAAAGTTTTATTTCTTCCAGTTACGAGCAGTGGAGAAAAATAACATGTGCTAAGAGTGGTTTCCTGCGACCGAAGAAAACAGACTCTATCCTTATGAACCTTCTAAATATATTATGGTGAATGATAACAGTATTATGGGCAGAGTAACTAAAATTTATTTTCCAATTAAGGCTCGACAAATTTGTCAACCTTTAAGACTACCTTATCAATCACCTATCATTATAACAGAATACTTTTGGAGCAATGATAATTATAATAATGGTAATGACAAAGATAACAAGAATGATGATAATAATGATAATATGATAATAATAATAATAATAATAATAATAATAATCAAAAGTATAAAATTCTCGATTAGTTACCACAAGCCCCAATTTAGGCTCCAATGGGACAGTGTATGTGTCATGCTTGTCAATAGTGTGGGTGTTAAAATTGTTCAAATGATCAAGCCATAAAGGAACAACGCTAATAGACAATGCATTTCAATATAAAAATCTCACCTTCTGTTCATCCCCACCTCTATAGTGAAAATAAAGGACAAAACAAAACAGAAAAATTAAAGGAAACCGAAACAAAACAAACAATAAATAATTGACATCAAGCAAAATTTCTCTCTCACAAGCAAAGTAAAGTCTGTTTGATGTACATCAAATATAGTGAAAGTGTACAAAGTCATGCAAGGTCCTCTAACTATAACTAGCTAACCACAAAATAGACAACAAAAAACAAATTATTAGTTTACAATACACTGTTTAAAGTTAAAAATACAAAAATTGCTTAAGCAAAGATCATATTGTAGTGGAAAGTGAACTGAAGATATACTTAGTCCTAGAAAAAAGGAAAAATATAAAAGATATATTTTCTAGGATGCCAAAACTAGTGTTCATTTCAGAGCATAACATGTATGCAACACTCACCTTCAGTGCCTTTCATGTTGCGCCTCTTTTTCCTGCAAGTCCACCAAACTAATATTCCAGCAATGGCCAGTGCAGCAAATGATCCAAACACTGCACCAACAACAATACCTATGGCACGTACAATGTGTGATAAGCTTCAGATAATTTTTTTCCAATGATCTTATCATAAAGAATCTGCCTCTGTACTCCTGTTATGGTCAGGAAACATTTGGAATTCAGTCAGAACTCAATTTATCTTCTTCCCACAATTTTGTGTTTCACAATTCATTACAGTAGCATCGGAATAAACTTTAAGGCGTGAGGAGAAACTCTACAGAGGTTTATTTCTACACAAAAAATGTCAACTGCCATGAAACATGAAAACGAGGCTGAAAAACGTCATACACAACAATTACATACATGAAACTCAACAGGCTGCAATGCGTAATTATGTACTCACTCAGAAAAAAAATGGGGATACGATTTCTGCCCATGTAAGGTTAAAAGAAATACTGAATAGTATAATGAATATTATCCTATATTTACAAGCTCTTAAACTACAACTTCCAATTGGTTATTCATGGAAAAAATAAAATAGAGCCAACCAATCCACAAGCTTGTACATAAAGTCAAACATAATCAGATCTCACCTTTTTCCATGGCTAGGGTTGGTTGTATAAGCAAAATGAAACAGAAAAAAAGAAAACCATGATTATAATCTGTCACCATTACCAATATTTAAAGCTCATTAAAAGTAAACCTACAAAATTTTTCCCTGAACCATAAAGATATATTAGTATTAAGGTATGTAACACAATCAAAATTATGTCTTTGGACTTAAAATTAAAGTTCAATTCAGTTGGACAGTAACCGTTTTTTTGTTATTATAATTATTATTTTCAGGAAACTAAAAGTCATAGATGTCTAGAGTACAAAATCAGATTAAATTACTCTTTGCTTAAAGTATGTACAAAGTCTGGCATTTGTCATTAAAGAATGTTTCATCTGTTTTTGTCTCACTTGGAAGCTCTAAAGACTCTACAAAACATACACTCAATTAATCTGAGGAAAACAAGCATGGCTGCCACTTTTTTGGACTCATTTAGGCCAAACATTATTTTTTCCGATTAACTATCCCAGAAAAAAAGATGTAAATGAACTATGTTCTTAAACCTCTGAACAAAAGTGAATTTAAGCAGATAAAGAGCACAAGATAATTATTCAGAAACATACTAACTATTTGTTACATGTTTACATAGAAATCAACAGTTAATTTGAAGAAATGTACAACAACAGGGCGCACACACGATGCATACACTTTCCTATTAGTGCTCAAATTGGGGCTGGTTGTGGTTGTGGTTGTTATCATTACCATTATACACCAAGCTTTCAGATCTCTATATAAACCTGCCACAGTATTAATTTTGAGTTAAATACAGTAACTTTAAAATTTTTCTACAAGGCAAAAAATATGCTTACAACCAAGTACAGGGCAAGGACATTCATTTACCAACTTGCAAAACTTTTGTATGAAGTGTTATGAGGACTTACCCCCATGGGACCTGTCAAGTGGTGAAGTGGCACCTCCACCTGTTGGTTCCACATCAGGTGTTTTCCCTTTTATGGCTGCAACACTTAACTCTCCCAGCTTTCCATCTTTCAAAGTGTCATTGAGTGTTATGATAACATCTTGTTCCTTTGCAGAGGAGTTGAATTTCAGTGCAAGGTCAACAATGATACTTCCACACCTTGGGACAGACATGAAATCAAAAACATAAAGACCATAAAGTAAAATTTCTAAATTCATATTTGGAAGTGAGAGCAACTGGCAATTATCTAAATCTCATTAATTCACATACCTCACACCTATCAACTGCACTCCTTCATAGCCAGGTTTATCAGCAAAAGCCTCCTCAAGCTGCAAGTAAGCATTTCTATCATTTGTCTTAAAAATTTTAGTGTACATGTATTACACATAAACAAATGAGGATAACACCAAATGTTATGTACTAAATTGAACATGGCTGTTTTGCTGAGAATCAGTCTCTGAATATTAATCAGTTGTTTCTTAAAAGTGCTAATTCAATGAATAATTGTTCTTCTTCTTGTCAATTACTTCCTATTTTAATTTGGAAAGAAAACACCAGGCCTCTTATTGCCCTAAATACAGACCATGAGCAAACACTGACTAATAGGAAGATTTAAGCTTTTCAAGTTCAAGACTTGATAGAATTAACTCTGACAGACTGCGTGCAATCTAGGAATTAAAGAAACAATTAAAAACTTAACAGATCAAGTGAAGCTCAACACAGGCACACAGTATAGTGTAAGAAAACAAATCCCTCCAATTTAAACTAGTATATGTTTAGTTAATAGCTTTGATAACAATATCTGAGTTATGTGTACATCAACTTACTGGTTTTTTTAATTTCTCCAGTAATAAGGACTGGTTGTATTTTCTATCCATACATGTTTCACTGATGATGACAATAGTTATGTTAATCACATTTCCTCCAATGTCTGCGAAGTAAGAGAATATGATCATTTCCAAAAAATTTACTCAATCTTTTTATTGATACAGGTATTCCATTTGGTAAATATTTTAGGATCATTCTAAGTTTATTTAAGCTCAAAGATGATTGAGAAGTCTGTTGCTTTCAGTAAGCAGCTTGTAACAAGAACAACTGGGGTTTCTGCCATATCTTATATGATCCTGGGTGACGGTCACTTTCTCATCATTTCTCATTGGTGGATTGTGTTGATTGCTTGTCAAATGACAAATTGTGTTATTGTCCTTTTTCTCTAAGCATATGAACAAGAGAAACAGCCTAGCAAAAATTTTGAAAATGTTTGTACATTGAAGCAAAACAATGTAGGGGAAAAGTCAGTAGCTCATATCAAACTAACTTTTTGCTTTCAACATCCCACACAATTACAATTTTTCCTGTACCTTATAAGAAGCCCTGACTATAGTTTTCCCCTACTTTTGATACTCAACCCTGTATAAGCTATCCGAAGTTTTATTACTGCAATGCTTTCTTTGCATTTTTCATGTAATAAAATGATCAATATTGTGCATTACTATTTAAAGAAAACAGAGAGTTATCCATTATGACAAAGTATTAAGGCACTGTATGGGCTTTTGCAACCTGACAGGCTTAAATCCCTGGTTCAACTTGGAGAACCCAATCAATATGTCATGTTGGTACATGTATGAAGATACAGTTGTTATATGCATGACTGCAATGTACATGTGACTTACAAACACTGGCAGTTCTTGAATCATTTCCATATACATTGGCCACTCTGCAGGTATAGCTGGTATCATTAAGGACTTGTGAAATATGAAGAGTATTCTTGTCACAAACTTGTTCTGGGTCACATGGAATCCAAGTGTAAGTAGGTGGAGGGTTCCCTTCTGCTTCACAGTTAAGAGTTAGACTTTGTTGTAAACCAACCATATACTCATGTTGAAAATCAACAATCTTTGGTGGATCTGTACATCAAATTGGAAAGTAAAAAATAATATTAAAAAACAGCATCTACACAAAGATACATCTGAGTGACTTGTCTTCCATAGCTACTGTAAGGGTTTTAACCCTATCAGTACACTTATATACAAGAGGATATTCTTTATCTAGTCTAACATTTTTTTAGTTCATTTCACTTATGTGGGGTTTGCAAAAACAATTTCTTCTAATTTGTTGGTGTATTGTAGTTTCAAGTTACCTAGATATTAACTGGGTGATCCTCTTGCCATTCATAGATGCATGTTAAATAAATTACAGGTCATCAAAGTTTCATTGTATCCAATAATTAAACAGATAACTTTTTCAGGTTGTCACTCAGAAAGCCATTGATATGTTGAACTGGACTGTGAAAGATTTTCACATCAGCATCAACTGAACATATTTGCTAACACAGATAGTGAAGCACTAGAGTCTCCTAACACAACATCTAATCTTAATTTTAAGAGGAGTTTACACTAACAGGGGTGGGAGAACATCTCCCATGTAACATGCCAGCGCTTCAAGCTGCAACCATTTTGGTCCCCATGGCGAGTGAAAAATATATTTGACAACTAAAATTTCAACAAAAGTTGCCAGTTGGCAATCAAGAGATAAAAAAAAGAAGGGAAAAATGTGAAAAAATTTATTGATCCTTGGAAAAATTATCAATGAATTAACTGTTAGTTAGCACTTCTTACATGTACATTCCTTTCATATGTAACCATATGATAATGAAATATGACATGCTCCTTACCACGGATGGAGCTTGGAAAAGAGCTCTATACAACAGCTGACTGTTTATATTTTCCGAGCAACAAAAACATAAATATGTTTTCATCAGCATTTTTATTCCAAAATTTTTTGATGGTATTTCCAATTTCCAAGATGCTTTGCACCCAAAAGCAAGCAGTTACAAATCATGTATTCTATTTAGTTATGCCACATGAGATTGAAGTTGTGAAAAGTAAAATTCTTGATGAAGGGCCAGTTCCAAAAAAGGCTTAAGTAGCCTCCAGTACCAGTCAACCTAACCTTCTAACCTTCAATTTTACAGTAAGAAGTATCATGACTAAATATCTAGTAACTAAAGATATTGTTCACAACATTAAAGGATTTAATACCACTATTACAGCTTACTTCAAAGAAGAGATATTTCTCTATTCCCACTCTCATGACTATTATTAGTATACATGAACAATCTTTAATCATCAAGGGATATAGGTTTCTTTTTAAGGGGAGGGGAAGGGACTGCAACCAAAATTATTGAAGGTTCCCAAAATGAATTTTTTTGAAAAATTGAGCTTGGAGCCCAGCATGGATGTACTTAGCCAAAAATCAATACAAGTAAATGACAGCACACATTAGAACACAGAAGATAGTATAAGAAAATTGTATCTGTGTCTAACATTAGTCAATGTTTTCCAGTGCATACTCACAAGTAACATTCACATAAACTGTTTGATCCTCTGGTTTACCAAAGCCATTGTCTGCTGTACAGGTATAATTTCCAACATCAGTCCTGTTAATGTTTGTTATAGTCAGCACCTTTCCTTCTTGCACCACACCAGTATTTCCTTGGTTTCCAGGCTTCTCTTTGGTCCAAGCGATCTTTGGTTCTTCTCGACTCGATACTTCACAGATTAACTGCAAATTGTCCCCTTCAAGAACTGTTGTTTTACCTCTAATCCCAGTGATACTTAATGGAACTAAGAGCAATCAAACAATCACATGTAAACTTCAAGGATAATTGAATGGCATGTAGTGATAATAGTGATAATATACAATTTTAAAATCTTCTTCGCAAACCTTGCACATGCAAACGGCCCTTGCGAACTGTCAATTCCCAGTTTTCTGGGAATTCCTAGGAATTCTCAAAAATTCCCAATTATGCAAATAACCCTTGCAAACTGAATTCCCAGTTTTCTGGGAATTCTCAAAATTCCCAACCATGCAAATAAGCTCTGATTTAAAAAGCTTGGAATTACTGGGAATTTCCAGGAAAGGAAGACTTCAGTTTTGTGAGGACTTGGAATTCCTAAGAATTCCTAGGAATTCTCAGCTATACAAACTACCTATAATTTAAGAAGGGTGGAATTCTTGGGAATTTCTGGGAATTGAATTTGAGGCAATTTAAATACCCTGAGGTCCACATAAATTCTAAGAAATTCTCAATACCTTGAATGTGAAGGTTTTAAGAAAAGGAGTAATTTCAGAAGCTTAAAACTTTGGCTCAATAAAAGGTATGCTATACAAAATTTACCAAAAGATACTCATACATGTATATGTTTATGACTCACGGTAATGAATCTTGCAATCTGATTGGTTCTTTAACCAATCAGTATTTTTCTATCTCTGCCCATGGGCCATGGTAATGCTCTTGTGAGCCGCTGAGTACATCCCTACTTTCGCTGCCATTTTTCATAAATAATCTTGTTTTTCCAGCTGGGCAGTATTTTTAAGTGAAGATGTTGGTCACAACCTCAAGCTGATAAATAACTTATTAATCCTCTCTTTTCACTCTCTCAAATCACTTTGGTTGACAGAAAAAATATTGGTTTCAGAATGAATTTGTATTAGCAAAAGTGTTGTTACATGACAAGCAGCCTAAAAACCGTCCATAATTAATTTTAATCATTCACAAAATGTACCTAGAAAGTTAAACATGAGGTATTTGGTTAAAGTTTAACTAATTGATGGAAGTTTCATTTATTTAATCTTCTCAAACAATTTGTTCATAGTGAAAGAGCGAGCAAACTTTTGATTTCAGTTTTATACAACAAATATATGCTCTTGGTGAGTCTTTCCAAGTCTGTTCAATTTGGACATTTGTACCGTAAATTGCACAACAGAAACTGGAGGAATTCAATGAAAAAAGGCCGCATTAAATCTTATTGTGTCTTGTTGAAGTGCATCATTCAAATTTAGCTTTTGTGGAGGAAAGACCAGATTTGCACACCCCATAGCAGCAAACAAACAAGAAAACTCTCACAACTTCAAAATAAAAAATTTGAATTTACTCACAATCACTTTCCTTGCCATTAACTTGATGAACAGAGGTAAATCTTCGCACATGAATTAATCGTCGATGAGAGTGAATATGTTCTGTTAGATCATAGACTGTTTTTGAAGAAAACATTGCGACAGTCCTTGCCAAACTAGTTTTGTTGTTTTTCAAAAATGTACATACTCTTTTTTTTTCCCTTACATGCTCTCTGATTGACAGGTGTCAGATGGTGACAGACACTTGTAAAGATAATGTTTCAAAGTTTGTTTGGAAGCCTTTAAAATGATCTTTATAATAACTCAAATGAAAATGTTTTGGTGAAGCATCTCTCTTTAATTTGCATCACCTCTATTTTATAAATACCATTTACTCGCTCAAAAACTGTTCTGTTTATGGACGATCTTACTGTATTTACAGCCCTAAATCATTCATATTCTTTCGGAAAGAATTTCACTATGTTAGAAAAATAAATAAATATATTAATTACCCGCTAAGGGTCGGTCTGTTTGAGACCTCGGTCACAGTTTTTCACCATAAGGTCCTCTGTGGACATATATCTGTTCCAAGTTATGAAAAACTGTGACCCTTGAGGGACAAATTATATTCAAGGACAAATATGCAAGCATGTTTTTGCACAAAATAGAGGCTGTTGTTTTCATTATCCTACAAATATTTTGCAATGCATGTAAAAAAATTTTTTACAAGCATGGCATCCTTTGTTTTAAGGCAAAGTCCCCATCTAACCTCAACAACTAAAAAACACAACAGCAAAGTGTACCATTGAAAACTGCCTCAAATATAACGTGTCATGCACAGCAAAATCCATATCCAATTAATCAAATTAATTTGTTGAAAGGAATGCTGAGGTCTTTAGCGTGAAGAATTACTCTTGTCTTCCAAAAGTCTACTTACACTTCCACTGGGCCCAAAGGACAAAAGCTGGATAATATCATGTTATAGTTTTGAATGGTGTGAATCTCGAAAAGTCAGTGAAACGTTTAAGCTTACCTGTGACTTGCACCTGAATTGCACGTCTCCATTTATCAGCACCAAGATCAGTCAACTCACAGCTAAATTCTCCGATTGACTTATCGTCAGCAGTAGTCACTTTAGAGATCAACAGAGAAACGCTTTGTGGAGTCGAACTTACGCTGAAGCGTTGCCGAAAATTAGAACTAACAGGACCAGCTTGTCCATTTGATGAAATGACAACTATACCATCACCATTAAATTGTAAAAGAACTGAAACTAAACTTGACGTCAGACTGTAGTTCCAATTCAATGTGGCAGAGGATCCTTCATCAACCTGTAACTTGCCAGGGGTGAGCACTTCAGCTGGATTCAATGTTGTCTTCACCGGAGTTGGTTCATACCATGTGACACTTCCGCCATCTGAGGGAGAATATTTAGATCGACGCTAAATTACAACGATTCATACTTTCGATTTTATCCAAACAAGGATACGACTCCTTGGATTTGAATTCAAACACCGTATACATTCTGAGAGCCACAACAATCTGCTGCTGTCGAAATAAAATTAAGCTAAAAAAGGTACATTATGAGATGAACCCAGAGAAGAAAGTAAACACACAATATTCGATCAAAATCCCGGTTAAATACATTACCTGTGAATTGAGGTATAAGTAAGACCCATGCAAAGATAAATTTAAAATGAAAAATCATTTAAGAAATGTCCTTGATATCCAAAGATGAGTATACTGAAACAGACAGAGACTTTCATCGCCACAAGTCAACGACGAAGAAGGAACAAAGTGGAACTAACACGAGAACTGATTGGCTGTAGGGACGTTTGGGAAGACGAAGAATGGAAAGGACTACCAACACTGGATATGGGACTAGCTGTTTTACAAACTGCCCAGAATCTAATGAAGCCTTTTAATTTAAAAATACGGCACGACTATATAAAAATAGAGAAAATATGTCCGTAAATTTTTACCTTTGAAACGATTTGATATTTAAATGACAAACCCTTAGTTGCAGCCTACTTGTGTAGAAATATTTTCGGTTCCCTCTCATTTCGAGTTCTGACTTCACTCACACGAGATATTCAATGTGAAAAGTTTATTTAGAGGGTTTCCTATAGGTTTTCGAGATCCGTGATTAGGCTTATTTGAAGACCGGGACCCGGGAATTTACAGTAAGAAGGGAGCAAGATGCGGGATTGTTACTGTGAACGGGACACGGGAATCAGTAATTTTAAGAGGCGGGATTCGGGAGTCAATCACTTCAACGCTCCAGGAACCGGAAGTCCGTTGACGAGAATTTATGAAAAAACAGATCTACGTGAAAGTCCGAAAAAGCCTAGCGGCCACGCAACTACTTTATGGGATCGTGTCTCAATTCCTTCCACAAACGTGTTTAACCTGGTGAGTCGTATGACAATACACGTAGAGAATATTCACTCGCTTCTGCATTTATTACAAAGATCCACTTTGCACGGTGTTAAATTACACAAGAAACTTTGGAGATGCAGCCAAAGAAGGCTTAAAGGGGACAACCCGGTGGGTGGCCTATTGTTTTACAAATCCAAAGTCTTGGTATCCTGTACCCGAACGTACCACGATCCTGCCATACCGGTATTCAAATTTTATCACCTGTATCTATAGTAATATATTCTCACCAGGGCTTCCCACAAACAAAGCCTCAAGGATGTTATAAGATACGGGAAAGGCCAGCCCGAGGCGGAAGTGAGTAGGTAGCTATGCAGTGATCATAGTATCTTCTGGTTCTTTGGCAATCAGAAGGCCAAAACTGCTTATGATTTTCCATCAGTATTATTTACATCAGTATCCATATTCTCCATACTCTGGTACTGACAAGGAGAATTTTTTTAACTTGCTAAAACTCAAATAAAAATAAGGTTGAGCCTTGTGTTCAATGTCGGGGTACAAAATGTCCTTTAGATTTGTGAGATTTAAATTAACAACCCCCTGAGGTAATTAACCCTTTACACCCCAATATATCAGAGATATCTGGCAAAAGAAACCTTATTAATTATAGACTGGGCTATGAGATTAAGTAAATGTCAATCATAATGTTAATCAAATTCTATTGTACTTTGACAGCCAGCCCATATGCTGACAAAGCCACTTTAAAAAGACATCTTCTCCATCTAATTTTTTTATACCTGTTTTTATTAATATAGATATAATTATAACTATTGTAGGCTTCCATGTGGTTTTGTCTCCAAAATGCAAGTACATCTAAGTGAAAGGTTGTAGAAAAAATTTGGTAGTAATGCACAGTTGTGAATCACTTCTAATTTATGTAATATTTAACTAATATCAGGTAATTGCTTAGTTAGCCAGTAAATCTGAAGATATTAATATGTAATTAAATACTAGAGGGGAAAACTGGTTGTTGTTGAGTTGATTTTACCATAAGTTCAGTCAATGTTGTCTTTTCAATGTAAGCCCCTCCCCCCCCCTTTGAAATGTCAAATGTAATATATTATCCGCCCCCTCTCATGAAAATGGACGGCACTGAGAATGACTGAGGATGTGAAATCACCAAAACTGGCGTGATCTGAGAACGGGGAACCTGACTGCATTATCCAAGAGTTTTACGCGGAACCGAAAGCTGCTTAAATATACTGCACCTAAGTTTGAGTCTGGCGCTGTTAAAGACAGTAAACACATCCGGTCAATAGTAATAGTTAAATAGATTTAACTATTACTTTTATCATTACACCTACCCTTGGCGTCAACCGAGCATCTTCGCAGATAGACCTGAGGGGGCAACAACAACAACTGTCACCTTTTGTCGGGAGAAAAGTATTCGATCATTGGAACCGTGATAACAAAGGGCTTGCTTTTATATAATTTCATTTGGTATTCACTTTCTGAGAAAAATTTAGATAGAAGAAAGAAAAACAACAAAAGCAGGCGATTCACTATTGTTGTGAGGGATTGTTACTATTTTTGGTCCTTGATGCGCATTGGTCGAACAGTGGAAACATAAAATCCAACATGGCGGCCTAAGTTGACCGAGCGATTTAACATGCTGGAAAGGTGAGTTCATTTTTCTGCTTAACAAGACAAGTACAACCTCTTGAGCTGAGTGAAATGTTCTCTTAGTTTTCTTACTGAAAGGTTTAACTTCCAGCCTCACAAATATTTAAAAAACTACTCGTGGAAATTCTCCCTAGAATATGCTGCCTTTAAAATCGTCGAGCGATACGCAAAATTTACAGCGTACATTATTTTGATTTGAACACGATTGTGAATCATTATTGTGACTTACCCACTGGAGAGTATTTAATTTAACTGATTACGATTAGATAGGGTCAAGAGATTTTTAACCACCCAAAATTTGCAATGTATACCGTGGCTTTTCGCAGGTTTATCATTGGTCATTTTACAATGTATAGACCTTTGTACGGATGCCAGTGTTTTTTAGAGTATCCCCTCTAGTTTTGGTGTCTTAATCTCATAACATTAATACACTGCTTTTTACGCTCTCAGTAGTAACGTTACAAAAAATACAAAAGCGTGATTTAGTATACGTTGTTGGCGTCGTATGTGAATTTATTAAGAACGAGGCGAGGTATTCTAAAAGAAATCGCGATCACGGCATTGGCAGTGAAGTTTTTCATTTCGGGGTGAGAAACTTGCAAGCTGCAGATGTCAACTGTAGACCTCACTGACAACCGAATGCTGCTTAAATCACGAAAGGGGAACCGCTGGTAAACCAAACGTTAACTGAGTAAACTGAATGCAAACAAAAACTGTAAACAAAATGCGATGCACGGGATTGCAGATTGAGTGCAGTTTATTGTTAAAGCAATTAATCCTAAAATTTTTAGTTTTGATAGCTCCTAATAATTTTGACCTAGTATGTTCTTGAGCTTTGGAGTATTAAGGTGATTTCAGCTCTCATGAGGTTCTTTGGTTCTTTCATATGCCATTATTAGCCCTTCCACTCTCACATCAATATGTATATTCTCCATACTGTTCTTTTTACATTTCCTGATGTGCTGGCAAGGAGAAAATGTTTCACAATCAAAAGCATCTCAGTTGGTGTTCATTTCTTGTATTCTTGGGACCTTAATGTTTGAATGAGGAGTGATATTATAAGGAGAATTTAGATGTTAGTCACTCTCAGGGGTCAAAGGGTTAAATTTAAGGGTACTTGGGAAATGTTTAGGAAAGATAACTAAAAGATTGATCTTATAATCCTTGATCAGTTAGTTGAGAGTATTCTGTTGATTGTTAAAACAATATTCTAACAACTTGGGCAAAAGTCAACAGCAGAGTCAATTGTTAACTTCAAGTTGTCTCTATCCTGATTAAGATTTCTGCTCAAGCTGTTGAAGCACTGGTCACTTATACTGCAAACAGTTCTTTTTGGTACCTCTTTCACACGGATGATCAGAACATATGATCAACTCCTGGGTTCAAACCATTTTTATAAAAAATACTGGTAGCTGCAAGGTGGTTGTCTCTGATGGAAAACAAGATCAGGGACAATTGATTATGAATTCTCTAAACAACCTCACAGTTAACCATTTAACTCCCATGATCTGATTGTCAATTCTCCCCTTTAGCAGCTGCACATATTCTTGTAAATATGTTACAAGAATTTGGTGTTAGACTGAGATAATGTCTTCTACATGATAAGTTTGAGTATTCTCTTTACCTGTTTACAGGATAACGTTTGGATATTACAGGGAGAACTTACATGTTAATCACTTTTGGGAACTATGGTAATCTTTAATTTTTTTCAGGTATACAACTTCAGACCTTTTTTGGTTTACAGTTAAATCAACATTCACTTCATCAAAGTTATACCAGTGAAGACATCTATATTATGAAAATAAAGACTGTTGCAATAGCAAAAAGTGAGTACCTTGCAAGTAATGTTATTCTGAATAAATGCTAACGTTGACCTGTAAATTGTTTTGAAAGATGTGTCATGATTTGAAGTTCAGTTCAACTATTTCATTTATCAATGATTTAACTCTTTAACTCCCATGAGTGACCAAGACATAATTTCTCATTACAATATCAATACAATATCAAGCAGACAATTGATGAGAATAAATGAAAATATCAATTAGGAATCATCACTGTTGATCCAATACCAAATTCTCCAAATCAACTATATATAGGAATTGTATAGTTGAAAGTAAGGAGAATTACAAATGAGATCTTGGGAGAAAAAAGGGTAAAGTATGTGACCTTGTTGCTAAAATAAGTCAAATTTAAGACAGAGTCGATAGAAAATATTTGATATGGTCTTATTGTGTTTTGTACCTTTCCTGCTTCATGTATCATTGCTTAAACTACTTTTTTCACTGAATTTGTGAGTAATTTAACATGACTGATTAGTCAATGAAAGCTAATGCCTTTGCAGCAAATTTACATCGAAGAAGCTATGAAAATCCAAACATTTTTTGATGTAATGATCTGTTTAATGTTTCTGTCTATTTTGGGAACAGTATAGTGCTATATCTCAACCGCTGCACTGTATTTTAAGACTGATGGGAATCAAGGTTTTTTCCACAGTAGCGGTAATTTTTTAGGCGAGCAGTTTTGCTTTTGTGGAAAAATAATTATGAAAGTTATCTACATATGAATATAAGATGAGCTTAGTATTCAAGTGCTATTTAAAAAAAACAACCCACCCCTCCCTTCCCCTGTAAGGAAATTGCAATGAATAGTATTTTTATTAGCTCCAAAAGCCACCTAAACTTAAGGGTGACAACATTTTTGCTGATTCTGATAAACTCTAAAGGACTCATGGTAAACACAGGTTTTTTTTTTTTGTCAGACTTATACATAGGTTCTCTGAAAGTATTTCAGTAAAAGCTGGGAGCAATTTTCCATGTTATATTAAATTTAGACCAAAACTCAGTTTTTTCCTAGGCCAACAGCAAGAGTTTACAAACTGAACATTGTTTTCACAAAGTTATAAAGTTTCTGAGTAAGGGTAGACATGATAGCTCAAGCATAAGATGTTTGAATAATTAGATGAAATAGACAGTGTCATATTACTGGATTTTCAACTGTTTACTACATCAAATACTCATGAAATGTGACAAAGGAAGGTGCAAAGCTTACTCTCTATTAATCTTTCTAAATTTTAAGTTTATAAATTAATCATTTATATAAATATGATGTCTATTGTATAAGGCAGTGGCCAACAAAAAATGTCAAAGGCTGTTTGAATCAATTGTGATTTGGTTTGTGTATGTTATAATTTTGGAACAGGATGTAATGAATTTTGGATCTGTGCAATGACTTGGGACTTAGAAAATCAACATCACATTCTTTCCCTTAACCAGTCACTATGCATGATTCCTGGAACAAAAATGTAATTGCTTTCAAAATAAGGGTCTAGCTTACCAACACAAAAAGAGAGCCCATGAATTCTTGTTTCTGTATAGGAAAGCCAAAATGAAGGACTTGATAGCCTGTATCTCTGCTCTGTTGGAATGCATGAGAGAAAAGGAGATGAAAGGGAAAGAGGAAAGGGACTGAGAAAAATATAGATGCAACCGTGATATTTAGGGAGAAAATACTGGACAAATTTCAACCATTAAGAGAAGGCTTTAAACAGGAATCGGTTAAAAAAAATTGAATGAGTTGTGACAAAACTATGGCATGTTTCATTGATGAGCGAATTGCAATTCTATTTCAACAAGTGTCTACCAAATAGAATCGAAATTATACTCTTTCTAGCAACTTTGAGCTTCGCGTGAGAAACACTAGGTCTAGTCAATCGCGTGCTCCGGTTGAAATGGTAGTCGTAGTTTGTGCACTGAAAGGAGTGGATCCAGGATGTTCCCTAATGCGTTGGAATTATTTAGAATCAAATTTTTACCAGTACTCAGAAAAATTCCGCTTCAGAGAGAGATGTGTCTTGTTTTTCTACAATAGAAAAGGCAAATTTTCTACGGAATTTTGTGATGCCAGTTTTCTGTTTGTTTGTTTCTGTACGAGACTGAAGTTCTCCGCGCATGCAAGCGTTTTTTGTTTATGTTTGTTGTTGTTTTTTTACGCGAAGTTAAGGAACGCGCTTAGACAAAGGTCGAGGCCGATGAAGAAAAGAAGACTTGCATGCGCGTGCAGCGCGTGCCATATAATTAATACCGCGTCATTGATTTAACCAATAGGAGTATTGCAAACCGCGCCACGCTAATTAATATCAGTATGGAAACACTATTGATGATGCGTCGTGATAACTGCTTTTTTATGCTGGAGTTCTGTAGATTTACTGTGTCGACGTTAGGCGTGTTTTATTTCTTGTGACAAGAGCGCAACCCCCAAAAAAGTCAAACTTTGAAGATTCTCTTCTAAATCATGGGATAATAAGAAGTTGCACCAAATAGGGATTCTCAACGGATGTGACTCTCAACGGCTGTGATTCTCAACGGATGGGATTCTCAACGGATGTGATTCTCAACGGAAGTGACACTACAGTGGAAGATGGTATGAGGTAGTCGAAGCTTAGATAGTTTGCATAACCAATGTCACAATGAGAACCTTTGTTTCCTTGTGCCCGTTTCATTAGGATTATCGCGAGACCGATCGATTAGATCTTCATGGATTGAATTTCATCTTGCAGTTCGCCTAACGCCAGGACTCCATTCCTTGATTCCGTCCTAGCTTAAACCAGGATTAGTTTAGTCTTAGTAAGATGTAGGGATGAAGGTAGGTTTAGTTTGAAAATAACCGCTGATTGTTTGCAATTTGTTTTTCAAAGGGAGAAGTCTAGGTGTGAAAATGTTCCCAACTGTGACGCTGTTTAACACATATTTTACGTACTAAATTTCGATTTATACTTTTAAATATTGGCTTTGTTCGGAATTTAGTTCACATTTGCTCATTGTGAAGCTCTAGCAAAATGATTTCCCAATGACATCACTTTTGTACACGGGGTACAAATGTATAAATGATGCGGATGGAAGCTCTCAATGAAATGTGTTGAAATTTTACTAACTTTCATTTGTGTAGCTTCAAACTTCACGCGCGACTGATCGGTATTTCGCGTACGACCTCTGTTGTGGCGCGATGAAAATTTCGAGCAGGTCGACCGTTTGGGTGCTAGTCAGCTCTAACTGACTCTTGTCCCTAGTTCCAGTTGACCGTTGGATGATTTTTGCGCCCTCCGTTGTTTCTTAGTTTATATTTCAATCAAGTTGTACTAAATATCTGCAGAGCTGTTGGAATGTTTTGATTTGGATTGTTAGTCAAAAAGTTTTAGAAGCGCGCTCAAGTTGGTGTTTGTTTAGGTCTTTAAAGTTATTCCGATTGTCGGGGCTTCCGCTTGTTTAAGCAGTTAGATTTGGCGACTTGAAGACAATATTAATCTGTTGTCGATGAGACTACCTAGATTATGTACTATAGATTAAAGGTTTTAATACATATGAAATCGTTTGATACTTATTAAACGCAGATGAATGCAAATTAAACCTAACTATAAGATTTTAATTAAACGCTGGTTTCATTATATTGGACAAAACTTTAACGAATGAAATGGTTAATGTCTAATTCAATTGCATAGTTATTAGAGTGTTACGATAGATGCATACTCTTTAAGTTCGATTTGCGACGGGCTGCAACATAGTAGATTGAGAACTGCATATCACTGCAAGGAGTCAGTGGTTTATTTTTAATGATAAAAGGCGTCTAAACGAATCTTTGATGCCTCCAAGTTGTCGAGCTCAAAGATTGTTATTGATGAAGATATTTCGAATTTATTTTGCTTGATTACTTTCATGTGAATAGAATTACGCAGAAGTGAAATGTTTACTAGCGTAACAGCTCCTCAGAAAAGAAAACATACACAATACACAAACAAATTGATATTCGTCTGGATTGTGCATATACTTGACTTCTTTGGTCGCCTTATTTTTCACCCTTTTTAATTAAACTTTCGATCATTTATTGGCCTCTCCTTGGATATAGTTCTCTACGGCCCAGAGGATAAGGCTCTGTTGTGACGCGGAATTGAAAGGGCTGAGATTCGATTCTTCGCGAAGACTTGGATTTTTTCTTTGTTACTCCTCGTGACAGCACTAATACTTCTTTCTTTAATCTTTCGATCTGCTTCTACGACTTGATCTGCTAAATGATGGTGAGAGATTAGTTTACGTTAACTCTCTTGAGATCTTTCTAGAAGAACGATCTAGTTACGCGGCCCTTTTTTCTTTTACCTTTCATTATTTCACCTTTCTTTCTTTCACCTAACACGATGTGCACTATTTTCTTCCGCCGCTTTGAGCCTATCTTTCTTGAAGAGTGGCGTCGCTGCAAAAATATACCTTAGGCTATCATAGGCGTATTCTGAAAAAACGACTGCTTTTCTTGCTATGATGTATTGGCCAAATACTTGCGCAATTTGCTATGAAGCTGGAAGAGTTAATACTTTCTACTTTCCGTTTCTGGCGACCTTTGGACGTAGGAAGTTATTAAAGTTGGTAGATTGACGCAACAGACATATATGCAAATATGCATTCATCATGAAAGCACGCTCAATAGTTGAAGAGATGTCAATTCATCTTTATTTCAGACTATTTCCAACCTCATGCGCAGCGTGCGATAATTTCCACAGTCGTTTAGTTGAAATTATCCATTTAGATTAACCTAATTTCTCGATTACTGCCTTATCGGTTGATTTCAATGAAGTCATTATTCAAGTTTTTATTTGCCCATGTTCAAATTTTCAAAATGTGATTAATGATTTTGACGCGAGGAACCCTCGTTGAAACATTTGGCATTTTATACCATCATTGAGAATGCCTTGGGAATTTATGGGTCATTCAGTTTTTTTTAAATTGCCCAAAATTTTCCCGTAGATAAATGTCGCACAGCTCAAGTCAGTGTTTCTTTGTGATGTTTATTGAGTCTATCCCTGTAAGGTCTTTTACATCCGTTCCTGATGTGTGCCATTCGCTTGCGAATTTATAACTTAAATGTAACATCGCTTTCTCATCAAACTCATGTGAAATAAACAGCACCAAGCCAAGAAGTGTAAAAAGTTAACGTGAATTGAAAAAATTCTGAATGTGAATTGAAAAAATTCTTAACGTGAATTGATCAAATTAATCGAATTAACAAGCTTATCTGAAAACCAGCCATTTCATGTACTGTACCCCTAAACCGAAAACGTTTTCAAACATAAAAAGATTAGTAACCAAAGTCATCTTTCCAATACGAGTAAAACATTCTGTGGTTGTGGTTGCGCAATGTGTCTAAACTGTAAATAACTCCAGAACTTTAAAAGAGAGAAACACATCAGTCCTTGTAAAGAGGGGCTTCAGTACTCTTCTTTCAAAAAGCGTGATCTTGGGGTCTGAAAGGCAAGACAAGCAGATTAATATTATGTAAGGTTTGGTACTACAGACCTTCATGTGACAAATCGTGTTAGTTAGGAAACGATAATAGCTAAATTTATTTCTGAAGTCTTCGTCCATTGCAAGACAATTGCGTGCAAATGTTTATTTTTACATTGTGCATGAAGAGTTGTAACAACTCGGGTTTTTCCAACTGAAGATCAACTCTAAGAAATTGTCTAGTTTGCTAACAGTTCTTTCAAGTGAGTTGAAATGTATTTAGTTTGATAGGCAAGTTACAAGAAGGGTGTAGACAAGAGTTTAAGAGCGATTTTATGTCAATTTTAGAAGAGTGTAAAATACTTACCTTTTACAACAGTACACATTAGTCGCCACCGTCTTCCACATATTCTGAAACACAGATGCAAAAGAAATTAGCGTTCCGACGGCAAATGCTGAAATAACGCAGTTATGAAACAGAGTCCTTATTTACATTTGGTTGTTTTTCCCGTTTTTCGACTCAACGTTCGGACATTTCTGTTTGGATTTTTCTGCTTTTGGACATTTTGTCTGGTGGCCGTTGTCGCCTAGTTTCTTACGTCTTTCTGACGAAGAGCTTTGACGAAGAGCTTTTCTTCTATCGCTCTGATGAAGGGCTAACGCTCAAAACGTCACCCTTTTAACTCTTTACGGTGTCCAATTTACCTTACCAACTCCTTATATAACACTAAATGACCCTGTTATACTCTCCCACTGACGCAGCACCACAGTTACTTTAGAAACTCATACCCTTAATTCACTTGGTTTCTTTGTTGTAGCATATATTAAGTGTTATCTCAAATATCAGGAGAAGGCGCGAAAATAAGCTATTGTTTGCGGCAGTAGCATCTAAACTGAGTCAAGCTTCCCGTTCTTGTCACAAGATTGTGCAGCCTGAAAAAGCCAAAAAATAAAAGTAAGTTTTTCGAAAGCGAAACCGAAGTAATACGCTGTACTGTCGAGACTTGGTAGACCAACTCCTCTTGCCACTATGAGATTTGTCATATCCTTTGTCTTTGCCCAAGTTTCCTGAGGATCCTGACTTTCCAGGCTTATCTAAAACTTCATATGTACTTTCGATGCTAACGCGACCGACTTCGACTCATGATCTCTTGCCAAGCTATCTTTAAAGTGTGACTATGCTGTTTGCGCAGGGCGGATATTTTCATTGTTGTGTCATCTTCTGATGGGCTCTCAGATTTTGCTGAATAATTTATGCCTCATATTTAAGCGAACAACATATATTAAGATTTACGGCTGTTGCTTTATGTAATGAAGCATTTTTGCAGTACATGTACAGCGAATTATATCATTTCAATGATGTAGCGAATCCAGCCTTCACAGTTACCCAAAGAGCGGTGAAAGATTAATTTTGACTCTTTAAGAGAAATATATTGCTAAAAAGAAAGAGCAATATATAGCTAGTGGCATAGATATAAAGGAGACCGAGATTGATGTGCTTCTTGAGGAACTCATCGAGAAAGAGGAGTATTATGAATCAGAGTGTAAGAATAAAGATGAAGAGTGTAACTGCCACTGGCGATTTATATTAACTAATTCTAACAATTTTAAACGCGAACGGTACACGGTACGGTTAAAACTGCAAATATGCAAATAAAACAGCGAACGAAAACTATTACAATATAAACTAGACTAAATACTCAAGGAAAGCTACAACGAGAATAACGAAGAAAACTACATGATACAAAACTTACATTTGTTGCGATGTAAAAGATCCTGCCTAGTGGCGAACAAACAGCATGAAGCGAAAAGCACAAAAACCAAACCACACTTGACGAAACTACGCTGCCAAGCTGCCCCAAACTTCGATGAACAATACGGTTAAATACGCGCTACATTACGCAACGTTACACAATGACACAAAGAAAGCGCACACAAAATTTTACTACAATAAGCACTCTTGCACAAGAACAATAAACGAAAAAGAATGTAAGCCGTTGCGATCTACAAAGAGCATGAAAAAAAGTTGAGAAAGGAAAGGCTACTGCCGCTGGTATGCGTCAAAAAGCAATGGAAAGCCGAGGAGAAACTCTAAAACGGAGCCGATCGGATTCAGAAGAAAGTGCTGAAGAAAATCCCAGAAAAAGAAGATCAAAATGTTCTGAAGCAATTGAATACCTACAGGGCAAAAATGAGCCGTATCTCAAGTTAAAACGAAAACATCTAGAAATTAATGAGAAAAAGCAAAACCTATGTGAAGGTCAACACCAAGATTTCATGTTGTTAATGCAAAATATGCAATCAAACACCATGAAACTCATGGAGACAGTAGTGCAACAAATGAAAAACAAGTAAGATCAGAACTGGCCGTTTATTTTTTAACTGTTACCATCCACCCGTTGGTAGTTTGTCGTTTTTTATGTTAAGCAAAGTTAGTTAACTGCATGTACAAAAACTGACTAGTCCAGTGGATGGGTTTATGAAAATCATGTTCAGTTTTTAATAGTTCATGAGACATGTTGCAAGCTTTTTAAAACATTCAATGACTGCTCTGTTTCATGACAAAATTGTTGTATTCTTTTTCCAGATGTTGTTTTTTAAAATAAACCATGAATCATCCACCCAGTCTCAATGACTTTAGAGAGATCCAAACAAAAGTAGACCAAAGCATGTCACAATACAAGAGTATATTCAGTATAACTGCATGAAACTGAAATGAATTTAAATAGTACAAAATTAGTACGTACAGCATCTTTTGCCCCTAGTGGTTGATCAGCACTAGTTTGAACAATTTAGTTCGTACTGTACCTTACCAGTGTTAAATACATTCTAATTTTTTTTACCATTATTAGTGCTACTTATCAAAAATCACTCACCAGATTTGCAGAGGTTTATTGCTTATACCCTATATAATAAACAAGAACCTTCAAATTTTACTCTTGTTTAAATACATAGTGTTTTTTTACTTCCTTTAACTTGCTACACCTTTACTACACCTTTTTGCATGGCCAGACCAAGAACCTAAATGTTGACCTTGCAGAGAAGGAGAAATCGGGTAAAAAAAACTGGCTATTAGTATTGCCATAAAGACAATTTTAAGCATTGCACAGTAAAGTTGAGACTATATACATCTTACCTACTGGGCTTAAGGTCATCTTCAGATTTTTTTTAAATCTACAAACTTAAAGTAGTTACTTATAACACCAAAAATCCACTCTACTGAGATCCTGTCACTACTCATTGATCTGTTATATTCTTCCATGAGAGGATTTGGTGCAACTATACAGAAGGGTGTTTGCAGGTGAACCCTTAAGGGTAGGCAGAATCTCCATACAAACAGAGAGGGTCCCCTCTGGTGGAAAAAGTATATCTGGGCAGTCCTGAGTCTGCAAGCATGCCAGAATCATGCTTCCTCCCCTATGTGTAAAAAATGTCAATAAAGAATGACATTATCGGTCAGTCTATATCAGCTCTGCATCAATATTCGCTTGAATTCTCACAAGAAACATATTTCTTGTTTGAACACTACAGATTGGCCTCACTGTCCCATCGATGAAACCAAAACAATTTTTCAAGGCAGCGCCCCTATCAGAAATTGCTTGTGCATACTCTTCCAGTTTGGCCGGGTTTAAAAATGTTTGATTCCAATTAGTCAGTCTTTGGTGGTGGTTCTCATAAATATAATTCATAACAGTGCTACTTATCATAGGCAACTCAGGCACTGGTCGACCAAATCTTTGTAATAAATCACTGTAACGACATGGATACGCCAATCTTCTAAGTAAAATGCAAAGACCTTCCAGTCCACCAAAAATAGTTCCTTGAGAACAACTCTGCTGGTATTTGTAGAACATCGGCAAGCAAAGGGATGTCGTTTTTTCAGAATCTGAATTCTGCTTTACACTCGTCTGGTTTCATATGGTCAAAGGAAAATCGCTGATAGTCTTCATACGGAAGATTTAATTTCTTGGAAGAGAATACACCATACAGCAAAATGAACTCTTCATCGTTTATGACCTCTGATGAATAATAAAGTGTGAAAAGATCACGCAATTCTCTAGAATTAGCAATGATAGTTTGACGTCTTCCAAATTCCAAACGTATTGGAGTGTCTTAACGCCAAATTTCCCGCGTAAACGGCGCCGTACTCTAGCCAGGCTCTCCTCCGTTATGACGTTCTCGATAGAAGCCCCCATCCTCAATCTTAAGGTCCCTAATATGCATATTCTCCAGACTGTTCTCCATACATTTTTCAAAGCGCCGACAGGGAGAATTTGAGTCACAATCAACAGCTTCTTTTATTGGTGATCATTTCCTCGATTCTCGTGGTCTTAATGTGTTAATCTGAGGTGATATTGTATGGAGAAAATAGATGCTAATTTCCCTAAAAGATAAAAGAGTTAAGGAAGGCGGCAAAAATCTAGTATAAGAAGGTAGAAAACGATAGTGACCCTCTTTGAGAGGACTTGTGCTCCGATGCGAAAGAAGTAAATAAACATGTGTGGAAATAACTATATAAATGAACTGTTAAAAGATTAATCAATGGTAAACTAAAGAGACAAGGAGCTGAATAAACAATTTTTTATCTTTTTCTTTATTTTTTTAATTGATAAATGAATGAATCGGGAAAGAGAAACCCTCTCGGAGGTGTAAAGTTCTGGTATAAAGCGAACATTAACATTTTAATTTATATCACTTTTCAACCTACTGTGGAACTAGTAGAGGAAGTGGTTCCTTCATTGCCAAATCCAGGAGTTTGGACAATGGATCAGTCTTCGTCGCTGTTATCTCTGAATGATTCATTCTGAAACAAGAATAAGATAGCCGCAAGTGTTGGGTCAAAGAGGGTAAGGGTACTATTCTCCAGAAATGTATTTATTCTGTGCCTGTCCGGCCGACCGACGAGCCTACCGAGTAGTAATTCTTGGGTTAATCGGGCTCTTGACAGGGAAATTAAAGAAACATGACTATACCTTCCTTAATTTGATGGCCTTTTTCAGTGCATCTTCCCCTCTTTCCTGCTGGTAAGCTCGCATCCAGCTTTGGTCGAGTATTCTCAACCCCAGAAACAACCTCGGCGTTAGTTCTTTGGCTGACATAATTAACCAAATAAAGCGAAAAAAGCAAAATTTCACAGCGGCTACTTGAGAGAATCCGAACTTCGAACCACGAAATAATGCAATACTTCTCGACGAACAGTGAAACAAATGTTCCTTGAGTAGGTGTGATTTTGTAACTTTGCCGAGTCTGGTCTTTGACAGATAACAAACGAATCATTTAAAAAATTAAAAGTATTAGAACCCCTTTATTTATTTGGTCAGAGATTACATCATCCCGCAATGAATGGCTTTGTCTTTGGTTTCTCTTTTCTTTTTGGGTGAAATGAATCAATTCTATTGAATGAATTTTAACTAAATCACTGAAACATTAACCTCACTAAACCGAGCTGATACAATGATATTGTGATGAGCCATGATACTTAGAGTGAGGGAAGGGTTGAAGAATATTTATGTATTATTTATGTATTCATGTATTATTATTTGTAAGTCAACTCAGACCATAATTAATAACAAATACCATTAATATCATATAAACTATATTACATTATGTTGTTTAAAATATCATTATCATTAGTTCAATTAATTAATTATTATAAGTAGCGGTAGTATCAAGTAAACTTGTAGCCACGATCCACGACCCACGACCCACGACCCACACCCCACGACGCACGGCCAGTAGTCAAACTCCGAAAAAGTAATACGCGAACTCAGTTCTTCTCTTACAGTTATTAATTGCCAGACGGCTCTCAGATCCGCCGTAACCTAATTTGCATAAATTTTTGTTGGTGGGCTAAGCTCGTCGTGTTAAATGCGCATGCGCTAGTTGTTATCAAGTCCCTAGAATTTCATGCTCTTCGCATGTTTGAAATCTTTAAAATAGTAGCAGTGAGGTCAATTCAAATTTAAAGAAGGGTTGATTACTCTATTCAGTTAAACATTCGCGATTCTAATGGCAGAATGAGCAGATGGTGAAAATAGATGGAGAAAAGGTCTAAATTTACGTTTTCAACAAGGGTTATGCATTGTCATCTAAATCCCGTTTTTAATTGAGAATTAATGTGATAAATGAATGACTGTGAATCATTTAGAGGGTTTATTACATGTACAAACCAACAAAGTGACCACTTCCCTGGTTTGCTTCGTAGCTCAGTTGGTAGAGGAATGTACCAGTATCGCAGAGGTCATGGGTTTAACTCCCGTATAGGCCTGCATGTTTTTCAGGCTTTATTTTCTCTACTGGTTAAGTTGTGTTCATTACAGCGAAGATCACTCTCATATTCAAATAACTGTATCTCAGACACATATATGTTATAGATATAACCTAAAATTGCTCGCAATGATCTCAATCAGTTTGGTTTGTTGTGTTTTGCACCAAAGATATTAGAAGATTTTTTCTTGGATTTATATCAGAAAAAAAAGACTTTTGATTTATTAAAACTGTAGATTTCTTCTTCTCATTCTTAATAGTAGTTTTCTGTGAATGTTTCTCTGAAATGATGATAAAGACCAAACATCATGTGTTGCGGCAAACGAACATCAAGGCTCGATGAAACGCCAAGAAAATCGCGACCGGAGAAAAATGCCAACCAAATCCAGGGGATATGTTACAGGGACATAACTTTAATCAATCTCGTAAACTGTAAGCGAATTAAAAAAGGGACTTATATAATAGATTGTATTCAATTAAACACGTGGCGACTTAATAGCGTAAATGAATCTATCATAATAAAGGAACTAATAAATAAACCAAGAGCTACGGCAAACACAAGATTTATACATGCAAATAAAGACGAAAGAGCTTGCTCGAAACGAGATAAACAACAAAACAGGCGAAAACAACCTACATATCAGTCCCTATACGCCGGTGGCTTGAAATCACACTTTATAAATTAACTTTGTATGCACGCCGAACATGAACAGTGAATAATGAGACTATCTGAAGGAATCAAATGGCACAAAGGCCAACTGTAACGCAAAAGTCACGCAAGTTTGAAAGTCACGCAATTACATCATGAGCATTTGCATATATGACAATGACAATTACAATGTCAATGACATTGCTAACACCTGTATCATTTGCTCAGTAATTTTTGAGCTCCAAAACGTTAAAATGGTCCTAAAGATGGCTTTGAATTTTAATTATTGTAGCTGACACTTACACTCTTCTGTTTGTTACAGTATTTATCACATTTGTAAGGTATGACAAGTTCCTTTGGTGCGTACAGTTTATTTTGTTTCTTTATAAGAGCTTTTTGATAAAAAAATTTAGTTTGGGAAGTTAAGCCAAATCTAAAATCAAAGCTTTATTTCAAAATTGAGATCATTGTTATCTCAACCTAGGATGAGATAAAGGCGCACGTACAATCTAAATAAAATTAAACGAGGCATGATCGTTAGAAACTTCCACCACAGCAAGCGACAGGTAATGCTGTTTCAGTTTTTTAAGTTAAACTTGTCAACTTTCTTATTTGAAATCCCGCGGCAGGTTCTCACGCTAAAATTGTTCTTGCTTTCACACGGTGTTTTAACCTAATCTTCAAATAGTTCTTGAAGTTTAGTTGTGTTTGTTGGATTGCTCTTAGTTCCAACAATAATCACTGGAATTAGAACTGCACGAACTGTTCATGGAGGCAGCAACTTGCACTCAATTAACCTGTGAATCTTCGGGTCGATCAGAACCAAACATCAACTGGGCCGAAGAAAATTAAGACAGTCAACGAAGGAAATACTGGTGTGCGGCAAGAAGGAAAGGTGGAGACTTAAACAAAAGTCAGCAGGAATGATTCAGGAATAATTAACTGAGCTGCATATAGTGGTTTCGGTAAACCAGATAGCCAAGCAGTTCATGTGAATTTTGCTTGTGAGTATATGATATATGCTCTGAAAAAACTTTTACTACAGTGCTAAACAGAGATGCGCTTTCTATTTATCTTTCTCAATGATAGTATGTGCTATCATTTACTGGTAGTGATGGTAATGGCTTACATTCAGTTGCCGAGAGGTTTTAATGGCTTACCTCCCGTGACGTAAGCATTAAATGTTGTGTCAAGAAAACTGCTACTGTTTGTAAAGTACACTGTAGTCATGCATTATACAGTTGTCGTTCCATACATGTACCAACATGATATTTTGATTACAAGGCTCTCAGAGTTGAACCAGGGGTTCGCCTGTCAGGTTGTAAAAGACAAAATAGTGCTTCAAATTTTTCCTGGTTGATAACTATCTGTGTAAGATCTGTTGAATAATTTCATGAATGATATTGATTGTTTTAATACATGTGAAATAGTAAGAAAGCAGAGCAGCAATTTAATCTTCGGGGCTGTCTTGTTCAAAGCTGGGTTAAGATAAACCAGAGTTAGTGTGAAATCTGATTTCAGATATAAAAGCTTTAAACTAAAGCTATTACATCAGTAATAACATCAGTACACCAGTAGTAAGATCAGTACACCGGTAATAACATCAGTAAACCAGTAGTAACATCAGAATGCACATCCTTCATACTGTTCTCTATACATTTCCTAAGATGCTGACAGGAAGTATTACGTCTCTATATTAAACAGAGAAGCTCTTTTATTGGTCGAGCTAACACTGAGCCGGTTCTGAAATTTAGCATTAACAGGATCGGCTGAATCATCTGTTCTAATGCTGACTATATCATCACTGTTGAATTTTATGACACGAAGACTTAGACACGACGTCAGGCTGTAGTTCCAATTAAGCGTGATAGGAAATCCTTCATAAACCTGTTCGATGCCAGGAGGAAGCAATTCAGCTGGATTTGATGTTGTCCTAACCGGAAAAGGTTCATTCCATGTGACACCCCCGCCACCTAAAGGAGAATATTTTGGATCGCAAGTACATTGAACAACTCACTTTTCGATTTCGTTTAAACAAGATCGGCTTTCCTCTAATTTTGAGTAATCTCAAAGGCACAGCAATCTGCTGCTGTCAATATAAGAATCATCTAAACTTAGTACAAACCCAGAACTGAACCGGAGGCCTTTAACAGGAAAGGGTTACAAGGTCACCCTTTCTTCTCTTAACGGCCATTAGCCAATATTAATTTCGCAAAAAGACGCTTTAAACTGCCCACGAGAGCAAAAAATACCACAATTGCGTCGATTTACATTTCATTTAACTTTATTGAGGTATTCAGACCTAGATGCAATGTGGATATGCAATTTTCAGAGCGTTTTTCATAACCCTCGAAGATGATGTTCGTCGCATGTCAACAACAATTATCAGGCACGAACGCATACTGTGGGTCTGCCTGTGGTGCAGTTTTGGCAAAGAAATCTGGAATGGCAGGAACTAACAAAACCCAGATTGGATCAGAATTGGAAAACCTCGAAACCCGGTACATTAACCAGTGGTTTTACAAACAGCCCGGAATTTAATGAAGCCTATCGATTTAAATTACTTAAAAGCCTGATGAATTAAGGAAAATCTGTCTTAATCGTATAATTCTGTGATGAATGAGTGTGGTTTGTTTCCATCTCGTCGGCTGCCGTTGAAAAAAATATAAAATTATTTATATTTTTTCAGGTAAGGGCCTGTCTACATGTAAGTGAGGGACCCCAGGTAGGCGAGGGACCCCAGCTAGTTGAGGTACCCCACCTAGCCGTGATCGTTTGCATTTATACTTAAAGCAGAGCCTGAGAGATCGAAAGCACCAAGAAGCGGAAATACGTCAGTGTTATAAGACTTCCTGGGCTGATGTCATAATTTACTTTCTGTTTGACTTGTGGATCGAGCCATTCTAAAGCCGTATTTAACAAGGTGTGATAATGCTTTCTGTATATTTTCTCGTTTCTCTTGTGAAGCGCGAATGACCGAAATTTTGTGAGATTGCTGGTCTGCTTGTAATTGTTGTTAAATTCTTTAATTGGTTGTCAACTTCCCGATCGAGTGCCATAATCGCTTGAACTTTGCTCAGATAATTTTAACTTTGTTTCAGCGAAATGCAAGACTTAAATAATGGACAGTTTAAAAGAGACAACATCTTATTATGACTTTCATTGTTAAAAATTCTAAGTGAAACAAAGGAATCAGAATCTCAGTACTCTGTAAACATGTTAGGGGATAATTAAAATCGATAGAAACTGAGTGAGCCCTTTGATTTTTAAACTGCTTTCTTTATTTTTACAGAATAACTAGGCCATTATAAACCCATTGCAACCATTTAGAAAGTTTCATAAAAGTTAAGATTTTGTAATGAAACTGATCAGTACATGGCGAAAAACTTACTTTTCTTGATGAACACCATCTAAACATGGTTAAACCGCAAGTTCAAAAAATATTACTGTAAAAATATTACTGTTTTCCCTACTAGGCCACCTTAATCAATAAAGGAATTTTTTTACGACAAAAGATTCATCCGCTAAATTTCAAAATATAACAAGAGGGACAGCAGATGCAACATTGGAATATTTTTGGTGTGGATTCGTAGGACATTTTAAAGTAAAATACATGTTTTGTGTAAAAGAACTTATAAAAAAATATATAACACTAGGGGGAAAATTAGGGTTGCAGCTTTTAAACTCGTTAATACAAAATCGTTTGTCTTTCCAAGACTAAAAGTATAAAAATATGTAAGAATATATGAAAGCTGCACTTCGCCTCGCTTCGTTGTCAAACGGCTTGCTTTAAGGAGTTACTTAATCAGCAAAAAATATGGGTAAAAGTAAAATATATAAGAAAAATAGATGATGTCATAACGCTGCAATGTCAATAACTCCATCCCTTCCTGTAGGAGAAATCACTCGCTCACAACGCAAGATCGTCGACATTAACGTAGAGTCGATCATCGTAATTTTTTAAGTTTATCAGTCCCTGTAAAAAAAATAGATATACGAAAAAACATGAAAAACGGGTATAAATTATATTATACTCTGTTAAGCTTTCGAGGGTTTCTTCAAATTTTTACCTAGAAAGAGAGTATATTGCTGATACAGTTAATTTTGGATAGAGAAGTCTTAGATTGATTGTCGAAAAACCAACTAACCCTAAACCCAACCCTTGAAAAACTAAGCCCAAAGTATTCACAACTATCAATCAGAACAAAGGTTAGCATCAATCTTAACCAATAGAACTCAAAGTAGAATCAGGCAACCTCCTTTAAGCGCGGAAAAACGTTTGTGATCAGGCTGGGATTAGTTTAGGATTTCACGTTCGCTTTCCACTTTCGAAACTCAATTAAAAATTGCTGTAAAAGCGAAATAAATTGAAACCATAAACTACATTTCGAAGCCTTCATGGTGACACCATTATCAAGTTTAGTTGATGGTGGTAGATTCTAACAATAAAACCTTGAAAAGGAAAAAAGAACACAAAGAGTCTCTTTGTAAAATTTTCTATTCTACCTTGTGCCGGTTTTCCATTTCTTTGAGTTTGTTCCTCAACTTCTCAAAAGATGGTCTCAAATTAGGGTCGTCTTTCCAACATTTTATCATTATGTCATACCTGAAAGGACGTCCAAAAATAGTTTAATTAGAAACGGTTCGACCTATCCCTAGAAAAAAACAAAAAGCGGCACAAATACTAACGTACGAGAAAAGCCATCATGAAACAGTAAAAACACGATATTATCATACAACTTATCATCTACGTGTTGTGGTTTAGGCATTCTGTATCCCTCTTGAAGTAAGTTTGCAATTTTTCTTCCATCCATCCTTGGATACGGTGAACCACCTGAATAGAGCAGGTAATGTTAACTTACTCTAAAATGAAATGCTCTACAGATGTATATTCATTAACAATTTTTTCCGCCTAAGGCCAGCGACTTTGGCTATCTAAACTGGTTTTGTATGACCGAAAACTAATTATAAAGAGACTGGTAAACCCTGCTTACTTCACGACTTCGTGTCCCCCCAATTGCTGAAGCTAAAATTACTGGACTGGTAATCTGCCATGTAACTTACCAATCGTGAATATCTCATAGAGGAGAACCCCGTAGCTCCACCTGTAAAACAAACGGGATACATTTAAGGAAGTAAAATTTCTTCCCTACAAAAATGTAATTAAAACATCTTTGGTGGTGAAGGGAAGGGGACATGGGGTGGGGAGGTACACATGCGCAGTGTCAGAGGAGTTGATCCCTGATCACTACCCATAAAAAATGAGGATAACCACTCCTCACTGAGATGACCTCACACCAGCAAAATAAAAAGACCCAAATACAAAAGTAACCAAATAACTTTTTGCAGACCTGAAAACAGTTCATACAAAACCATTCTCATCAAGCTTAGTGCAGTGTTCATATCTTCCTTGTACTCACACATCACTCCTGGTAGAATATTTTCCGTAAAGCAACGCCTCAATGGCAGTCCATTTTACAGGGAGACGCCCCTGAATAAGAAGCAAAAATGTAAGGAGTTGGCGTAGTCCTTAAAAAGTACTAACGCTCCCAATGGCAACAACACTGAAACGAAAGTTCCAGAAAACGGAGCAGGATTTACTGAGCTTGTTTTCTTTGAGCAGTCAATCCAGAGAGGCATCTTCACCCACACAATCCAAGGCTTACGAGAACATTGTTTTTTCTCAAAATCATTCATACCCTAGTTTTTTTTTCGTAAATGTTGTCCTCTCGCACATCTCTGGCCATTCCAAAGTCCGTCACTTTGCACGTTTCCCCTTCTCCAACCAACACATTACGAGCTGCAAGATCTCTATGAATAACCTTAAACAAAGAGAAAGTGTTTCTTTTGGAAAACAACCTTTAGCGAAACGAGAGGCTTAAGGGTGACTCAGTGACATGGGATGACATCCTAGGCAACGATTCCACAATTCAACAGAAAGTGAGGTATATTGGGAGACAAATAAGGCCGTATTCTGTAGGGATGTTTCTCAAAGAATAATTACATCACTCACTGGTATCGATGACAAATAGGACATTCCATCAGCGATTTGCCAAGCAAACTTTATCAGCTGCTGTGAGGTTAGGTTTGTTTGTGGTTTGATACCCGGGTCTTTGTAGTAAGTATCATTTAATCCACGGCTCTTTCTCAGGTAACCCAGCAGATCCCCAAACGGAACATATTCGATCAACACCAACAGTGGCTCTAGGGAGACAAACAAAGTTCCGCAAATACTCGATTACATGCCGCAGATGGAAGCAAAATTACAAAGAAACGTCACTCTCCAATATAAGTCACAGTTACTTGGAAGAGTACGACGTTTATTCAACGTCTATGAGAAAATGAAGTATTAACCACCGTACGATTCGTTTATATTCACAATTGTTGTAAATCTTTTTAAAAGCAATGTAACCATAAGTCGATTCCACTGCCCTGACATCGTATTAAAATTTTATTTAAGGCAGGTCATGTTTTATATTCACGGTCTACTACCGGAAAGATTCTCGCCCTCGTAGCGTATTCACATCTTACCGGCCCACATCCGCAACATGTGCGTGAAACTTAAGAAGGCAGTTTTAGTCTCAGCCCATTTTTGATCCCCAATAGATTTTAGTGATCTTAAATCTCATTTACTGATTATACATGCGCTGCTATTTAGCAGACAGTATAAAAGTGTGCCTACTTCTCTGCCGTCAAATAAACTCTATTGAGACCTCACACGTGTACGCAAGAATAGAATATGCCCAAACTGTAAGCGTCGGTCAGCGAATTTTCCCAAAAGTTAGCAGGAATGGGAAAAAAAAGGTAATGGAGTGATGGGGCGAGGTAAATGGACTATACCCTTCAACAAAGGCTCCCTCAAGATCAACGGCGCGCTGAGCGATCGATCCGTTTGATAAGATATCCTAACAGTGACACTCTAAGAATCGATTTCAAGACAGTTACTTAGGCTTAGACTAGGAGTACGATGCGGACCTCTGAATGTGAGGCACACGAAAAGTATGGTCTCTACTGTTCGTACCCATCACTTCCAGTGTCAGTTTTGTTTCCGCTGATTTCTTTTACTTCGCCGAAAAAGGATGGAATACTCGTACTCTATTTTTACCCGAAGATCGCTTTAATAGGTTACCAGTCGTTTCGTACCCAGCCAGGTCAATTCGTACCCGGTTAGTTGGGTTGTTTCGAACCAAAAGTAATAAAGTATGTTTTATATCTTAAGTATTTTTAAAGAAAGGTCGGTCTTTTATTTTGAATAGCAATATTCCCTGCGTTAAATAAGTTTTTTTTCTGTGACGTCCATTTTAATTTACGCGACTGGCGAATGTTGTTTGTTTTCCTTTGTTAGAATAAATAAATTTTTACCTTTAATAAAAAGGGGAGGCAAAAAATTACACTGGTTGTCGTTGATAACAAAGTCACAACTGCAAACAATAGACTTGTTCTATTTAAAAAATACCACTCAATTAGCGCGAGGCAATAATCTAGTTGTTTCTCTCGAGGTCACAAGTACACACAACAGAATTTTGCTTGAATCTTATTCACTTGACTCCACTTGCCTGTCGTACGCGGAAAAAGTCGTACAACGGAGATCTGTTCATGTACTCGCACGTGAAGCATTTCTGGTACAATCCGAATCAAACTGGGTATGAATGGACTAAATTTGGGTACGAAACGGCTCGGTAAGAAACGACCGTGCGTAAGAAACGACTTGATACCCTTTTAAAGAGTAAAATGTTGAGTACTGTACTCAATAAGCGCCCCCCTCGAATTTGTTTTTTTCTTAATAAGCGTCCTAGTTCTAATAAGCGCCCCTTTTGGGTTACCAGTCTCATTCCAATGAGCGCCCTTAATCTGTTTCGGTGATAGCATTGTTAAAGTAAATGTACATTGAGATCAACCGTGGTACATCTTCGTTCATTTTTCACATGTAGCCTCAGTACAAAAAGCGTGGCCTTAGTCTCAGTCTCCCAACTATTATGTACATGTGAGTGCACAGTCCCTTCAAACAAATGAACTGTTTGCCGCGTCTGCTTGGCTCTTCGTTCTCTCCAGGAAGGATGCAGAGGCAACAAGCCCGTTTTCCTTTTCAAATAAACATCAAAGCTATGTTTCGCACTTTCTGCTGGTTCTTATATGTCCCTAACTACCGCCCTGTTTCAAATAAGCACCCTCCTGTTGTCCACCAAAAGTAAATAAGAGCTCCGGGCACCACATCAAATCATTACAAATTACTATATAAATTAAGAGGAAAGATATCTTAAGCTCAAACGCCAACATACCGAGAAAAACGATGCTTATTTATATTTTAAAACCTATTTTTGGTGATGATAAACATTTCAGTATTTACCAGACTTGGTAACGCATCCCAGGAGTTTGATAACGTAAGGATGAGGTTTAAGTTGTTTCATCAATTCAAGTTCAGACAGCAAATCCTTTCTCTCTGATTCAGAAGCGTTTTCTGCAACAGGATTTCCGATCAACAATCGTCGAATAACATTTCAAATGAATCACAATCATATCATTCAACTGTAACATTATATAGGTAAACGAAAACAGATGGATAAATCAGTAGATAGACAGATAGATTGACATATCGACAGATTGATAGTGAAAAGAAAGATTGACGTATAGATATATTGATAGATAGAAAGGTAGGCAAAGAAGGTATAAATCGATAGCTAGATAGGATAGATAGGTAGATAGATTGACAGACAAACAGACCGACAGACACGCAGATAGACAGACAGACAGATACATAGATAGATGAATATATAGTCAGTCTGTCTGACGAGCGCTTAGGCGCAAAACTCAGAGTAACAGAGAATCGATGCGTCCTCTTTGATTCTTTCACATATATATAGATGAATATATATATATATATGTGTGTGTGCGTGTGTGTGTGTGTGTGTGTGTGTGTGTGTGTGTGTGTGTGTGTGTGTGTGTGTGTGTGTGTGTGTGTGTGTGTGTGTGTGTGTGTGTGGAAAGATTAATAGATATCATTCGATTCTACCATACATCATATTTAATGTGTTTTTCTTGGTCAACGTAAAGCGCCGAAGCTCTAAAGTGCAACCATCATTCAAGGGGGAATGTTTTTACATTACATCTTAAAATTCCATTTCTACATCAAGTAGAACAAGCTTCAAGCTATGCACATAACTGTGGCATAGTCATATATAATGTGATTATAGAATGTGATTTCTCTAAACAGGAGCTTGGAAATTATGCAGAAGCATATAATTAAAATTAGAACAAAACAATATAAAACAAGACGAAACAATTTGGGCAGACTTCTAAGTCAGTTCAAAGACCAAGTAAAACATGACTTTATTTCTTGGTACCTTTCAACATTTTAACTGCTACGAGCGTCTCCTTGGCTCTTCCATGTAGGTTAACAGCTGTTGCCTTGGCAACCTGACCAAAAGCACCTTTTCCAACGATCTGCTTCATCGTCACATGTTCTCTTGGAGTTTCCCAGAAGCGTGCGTATGGATTAAGAGAAGCGTACTCGCTGATTTGTTCAGTGCTGAGTGGACTGGTATCTGCCATCAATTGTGAACGAGTTCTGTCATCCAGTGCCATGTAATGGCTTTGAGAAGGTTTACAAGTAGACAATTCGACTGCAATCTCAAACAAAAAATTGTTTCCAATTCATTAAAAGATGATAAAACTACCCAACGAGCTTGGAAACTATTTCAAATCTTCAGACCAGCTGTCTCATGAAAAATAGACCACTATATACTTAGACTTATTTAAAAATTCCAGTGAATAATCGTCCTAAAATCTGTACCAGATATAACTTTCTGGATTGAGGTAAACTGTAAACCACAATGGGAAGACTCTTAGTAAAGAGAGCAACGTAAAAACGAAACACACCTAGGACTACAGGAAAACATATCTTTACATGAAGGAATCAAATTAATTTCATCACGCAACCTACATTAGTACTTCCTTTTGTTTCATTTCTTGAATTTCCAAATGTTCTGAAACAGAGAATCAAATATATTACACAACAAACCCAATTCTCTCTAACTGAAAAATCCTAAATAATAGAAAAACATTCCAGACAGCATAGTCCAGTGAAAATAGCAGCTGGAAACTGGATATAGGCTTGGCTACAGTCATAGCCTGAATGTAGCCGCACCCTCCCTCTACAGGCAGACTATATGAGCAGAGTAGACTTGCCCTGAGCTTCTCATATGTGATTGTCTTAAGGGAAGTTTAATTTAAATAGCCAGAGAAGGTTTCACATCCTCTGCATTCAAGCATTGAAAGTTTCATTTCCCCCAGTTACGAGAAGTGGAGAAAAGTATCATGTGCTCAGAGTGGTTTTTCTGTTACCGAAGAAAAACAGACTTAATCTGCACGAAACTTCTAAATATATAGTCAACGACAACAGTATTATCGTCAGATTAAGAAAAATTTCTCACTGAAGGCTCTACAAATTGGTCGACCATAAAGACTCAACTGCATGTCACCAGCATTGTACATGTAAGAGAATACTTTTGGAACAATGATAATGATAATAATGATAATGGCAAGGATAATAAGACTGATAATAATAGTAATAATAGTAATGATAATAATAATAATAATAATAATAATAACAATCAAAACTATAAATTTCACAAACGTGATTGGTTACCACAAGCCCCAGTTTGGGCACTAATTAAGGACAGTGTACAAGTCATGCTTGTGAATGGACTGAGTTATTGGATAGTTCGCATCATGTGCATGCACTGTTGTTGTGTACTTCACCAAATTACCAATTGTTTTTTGCTTTGTTTTTATTTTTAATAAAACGCATAGTTTCTTCAATTTTGTCCTACTTTTGATTAACTTGTAATTAACAAATCAGACTCCTGCTCTGCGGTCGTCCGATTTCTTTAAATCACTCCAGGATTACAGACCAAATTGGACTCAGCTCAGTCCTATTGCCGTTACTTATGATAACAATGATAACAATAGCACTTAATTCATGAGTCATAGTGAGATCACTGAGGGAAGATCACTCAACTAATAAGGGACACCTAAAACACTGGTACTTTGGCCTGGACTAACACGCAGCGACCTTGCATATCTATATATATAAAAAATTTTGTTTTGTTTTGTTTTGTTTTTTTAATTAATTTTTTTGTTCTTTTTTCTTTAAGCTTTTCTACAGCTCATTAAGATTTCGCTTATTGTACAAGTGACAACCAATACATTCATTGTCCAACAGTTAATATGGTGGCACTGTACTGTGTATTTAAGGCACTCTTGCAGCACAAGTCAGTGCCTTAAAGTTAGTGGTAATTGGATCAATCGAAAACATTCACATGAAAACAGTGTGGTGTTGAAATTATTAAAACGATCAAGCCGTAAAGGAATGATGCAAGTAGACAGCAACATTTTGGTAGAAAAATCTCACCTTTGGTTCATCACCATCTCTGTAGTGAAAAAAAAGAAAAAAAAACAAAACAGAAAAATAAAAAGGAAACCAAAACAGAACAAAACAATAAATACTCGACATTAAGCAAAATTTTTCTGTCACAATCAAAGTAAAGTCTGTTTTATGTACATCGAATCGAGTCTTAAAAAGCATACAATGTCATGCGAGGTCTTTTAACTGTCACTAGCTAACCACAAAATAGATAACAACAAAACAAATTATTATAGTTTACAATACACTGTTTTAAAAGTTATCTATCAAAAATATAGACATCGCTTAAGCAAAGATTATAATGCAGTGGATAGTGAGCTGAACATTGCACTTAGTCCTAGAAGAAAGGAAAATTATTAAAGATATATTTCTAGGATGCCAACACTAGTGTTCATTTGAGAGCGTATTTATCAACCTTACCTTTAGTGCCATCCGTGTTGCGCCTCTTTTTCATGCAAGTCCACCAAACTAATATTCCAGCAACAGCCAGTGCAGCAACTGATCCAAACACTGCACCAAAAATGATAGCTATGGTACCTACAATGCATGATAAGCTTCAGATAATTTTTTTCAATGATCTTACGATAAAGAAGCTGCCTCTGTACTCCTGTTATTGTCAGGAAACATTTTAAATTCAGTCAGAACTCAATCTATCTTCTTCCCACAAATTTTTGTGATACAATTCATTACATATATAGAACTAAACAGGCAGCAATGCGTAATTATTCTCTTGTTAAGAAAAATATATGGACGAAAATTCTGCTCATGCAAGGTTGAAAGAAATACAGGATAATTTATATCGAACACTCTGCCCTCTTTAAAAGCTTTTAAACTACAACTTTTTATTGGTTATTCACAGCAAAAACAAGATAGAGCCACCCACTCCTCAATCCGCAAACTTTTACATAAAGTCTGGCATAATCAGATCTCACCTTTTTCTGCGGCCAGGGTTTGTCATGTTGATGAAATGAAACAGAAAATAAAAGAAAATCATGATTGTAATCTGACACCATTACAAATATTTAAAGCTTATTAAAAGGAAAGCTATAAAATTGTTTCCTCAACCAGAAAGATGCAAGCGTATTAAGGTTAATGTAATACAAGCAAAATTGTGTCCTTGGACTCAAAAATTACAGCTTGATTCAGTTGGCTGGTAATTGCTTTCAAATTGAGGCTGGCTGTAGTTGTCAATGTTATCATTACCATTACACGCCAAGTTTTCAGATCTCTGTATAAACCTGCCACAGTACCAATTTTTGAGTTATACACAGTAACTTTCAAAAATATATTTTATTCACACCAAAAATATGCTTACAACCAAGTGCAGGGCAAGGACATTCATAAATCAACTTGCAAAACTTTTGTATGAAGGGCTATGAGGACTTACCCCCATAGGACCCATCAAATGATGATGTGGCACCTCTACTTGTTGGTTCCACATCAGGTCTTTTCATTTTTATGGCAACAACACCGAACTCTCCCAGCTTCCCATCTTTCACAGCATCATTAAGCATCATGATAACATCTTGTTCCTTTGTTGTGGAGTTGAATTTCAGTGCAAGGTCAACAATGATACTTCCACACCTTGGGACAGACATTAACTGAGGGTTAGAGTGACATGAAATGGAAAACAGATAACAAAAGAGCAAACGATAAAATTTCTAAATCTAATTGATTCACATACCTCACACCTATCAACTGCATTCCTTCATAGCCAGGTTTATCAGCAAAAGCCTCCTCAAGCTGCAAGTAAGCATTTCAATCATTTGTCTTAAAAAATCACCCCAATGTGAACTAGGATATGTTTAGTTAATAGCTTTGCCAGCAATATCCAAGTTATATGTACATCAACTTACTGGTTTTTTTAATTTCTCCAGTAATAAGAAGTGGTTGTATTTTCCATCTATACATATTTCACTTATGATGACAATAGTTATGTTAATCACATTTCCTCCAATGTCTGTGAAGTAGGAGAAAAATCATTACTAAAAGAAGTACTGAATCTTTTTATTGATACAGGTATTCCATTTGAAAGCCAGGGTTTTGTAAAAACTTTAGGACTGTTCTAAGGTTATTCAACCTCAGAGATGATTGAGATGTCTGTTGCTTTCAGTTAAATATGTAGGTCCTGAGTAATTCAGCTTACAATGACTAAAAGATGAAAGAACAAAAACCTCATCTCAATTTACCCCAAAAGCTCCCACACAATTACAATTTCTCCTGTACATTGTCAGAAGCCTTGACCAAAGTTTTTTTCCCTTCTTTTGATACCTGAAGCCACCTGAAGTTTAATTACTGCATAGATTCCTTTGCATTTTACATGTTATTGTAATACCATAATCAACGTATAACATGTACATTGTAATCATGTAAAGAAACCAGAGAGTTATCCATCAAGTCAAAGTAAAGACACTATTTGGGCTTTTATAACCTGGCAGGCTAACCCCTGGTTCAACTCTAAGAACCCAATCAAAATGTCATGTTGGTACATGTATGAAGATACAGCTGTTAGATGCATGACTACTGTAGTGTATTGCGTTACCTAAGCGTTACTATAGTCACACTATATCCTGTAAGACACGATCGGCACATGATTGTAAAAGTACATTCCTATGTAAAAGTAGTATTACTGATTCCTAGTATTGTATTGTGAATATAGCTTGTTGATTCTTTAATAAAGTTCAGTTGAGCAATAGCAATCAAAGGAGTAACTTGACTGAGTCTAGACGACACAACAACTACAATGTACATATGACTTACAAACATTGGCAGTTTTTGAATCATCTCCATATGCATTGGCCACTCTGCAGGTGTAGTTGGCATCATTAAGGACTTGTGAAATATGAAGAGTACTCTTGTTACAAACTTGTTTTGGGTCACATGGAGTCCAAGTGTAAGTAGGTGGAGGGTTTCCTTCTGCTTCACAGTTAAGAGTTACACTTTGTTGTACACCAACAATAGCCTCAAGTTCAACAGTAACATTCTTAGGTCCATCTGTACATCAAATTGGAAAATAAAAATCAGATTAAAAAAACAGCATCTATACAAAGATGCATCTAAGTGACTTGTCTTTAACAGCTACTGTAAGGGGTCCAACCTTACCGGTAAACTTGTATACAAAAGGGTATTTTTTTTCTAGTCTGATGTCTCTTAGTTGCATGGATTCACTTGTGTGGGTTTGCAAAACATTCTCCTGTGGTTTCAATGAAATTGCAATTGTCTGGATGTTAATTGGGTGATCCTCATAGATGTACGTTAAATAAATTACTGGTAATCAAATTTTCATAGAATCCAGTAATTCACCAGAGAACTTTTCCAGGTTGACACTAAAAAAACCATTAATGGGATATTTCAAATTTTCCAGCTGACATCTTTTGAGATATGTTGAACTGATTTGTTAAAGATTTCCAAATCAGCATCAACTGAACATATTTGCTCACCCAGACGGTGGAGCACTGGAATCTCCTAACACAACAATTCTAATCTTAATTTTAAGAGGGGTTTACATTTACAGGGGTGAGTGAACACTTCCCAAAACAATGCAGTATTTCAAGCTGCAACCATTTTGGTCTCCATGGAAAGCAAAAAATATATTTAGCAAATAAAATTTAAACAAAAGCTACCAATTGGTAACCAACAGATTAAAAAAAAGGAAGGAAAAAACGTGACAAATTTATTGATCCTTAATTGGACAAATTATCAATGAATTTTCCTGCACTTAAAGTTTCTGACACATCCATTCCATATGTAACCATATGATAATGAAATAGGAACCACTTTCTTTACATGGATGCAACTCAGGAAAGAGCTCTGTACAATAGCTGACTACTTACATTTTCCAAGCAATGAAAACATAAATGTCTTTTCATCAGCATTTCCATTTCAAAAGGTTTTGACCGTATTTTAATTTTTGGGATGCTTTACAACCAAAAGCAAGCAAATATAGATCATCGTGTATTCTATTTGGTTATGCCACATGAGATTTAAAGCTGTGAAAATAAAATTATTGACAAAGGACCAGTTTCAAAAAAGGCTAAAGTAGCCTTCAGTAGCACCTAACCAAACCATCTAATCTTAAATTTTTAAGATGAGAAGTATGGTGACTAAATATCCAGTGACTAAAGATGTTATTCCCAATATCAAAGGCTTTAATAACACTATTTCAGCTCACTTCTAACATGAGATGTTTCCCAGCTGAGCATTATAGACCAAAATCATGTTAAAAATGATTTTTTACTATGTCTCAAAAACTTTCTAGTAATCATTTCTGCTTCTTGAAATCAGAGTTTCTTCATTCTCTCTCTCCTGACCATTACTACAATCTTTTCATCAGCAAGGGAGTGAACATACCAAGTTGGCAAATGAAAGTGTGGCGAATGTGTCACTTGTCTCCCTAAATACCTCATGTAGTGCAGGATTGTGAAATATCTTTCCATCTGTGAGTTTTTTTTTGTCAATATTTGTTTTATATGGCAACCATTTTACAATGGAATGTCCCCAGAAGGTGATTTTCTAAAAAATTGAGCTTTGAGCCCTGCATGGATGTACTTAGCCACACATCAATGCAAGTAATTGACAGCACACATTACAACATAGAAAATATATGGAAAGTGCATCTCTGTTTAACATCAGTCAAAGCTTTTTCACTGCATACTCACAAGTAACATTCACATAAACTGTTCGATTCTCTGGTTTACCAAAGCCATTATATGCTGTACAGGTATATTCTTCAGCATTATTCCTGTTGATGTTTGTTATACTCAGCACCTTTCCTTTTTCCACCACACCAGTATTTCCTTGGTTCCCAGGCTTTCCTTTGGTCCAAGTGATGTTTGGTTCTGGCCGACCTGAAGCATTGCAGATTAATTGCAAGTTGCTGCCTTCAGGAACATTTGATTCACCACTAATTTCAGGGATATGTGTTAGAACTAAGAGAAATAAAACAGTTGCAAGTAAACTTCAGAGATAACTGAATGGCATGTACACATATAAGCAATGTGCAAAAGCAATACTGTTAACATGATTTTAAAACGTTCTTCGTAAACCTTGCTCATGCAAATGAAATTCACATGTGTTATGATGTGCAAACAAGTTATTAAACAAGAACATTCCATGGATTAGAGCTTTCATATGCCCAAATGTCTGCCTTAACCCTTTAACTCCCAAGATCTCATTAGTAATTCTCCGTACAGTCTGCCATACAATTCTTATGACGTCAATTTGGAGAATTTGGTGTTGGATCAACTAGCAATCCTCTAATTGGTGTTTAACTATATTCTCATCACTTATAATTATGCTTTAAATTGTATTGACAATGTAAGGAGAAATTCTCTCAGTCAGTCATAGGAGGTAAAGGGTTAAGAAATTGAGTGGACCTTCAAAAGGGCACTAACTTTTTCTGAATTCTTTTCTCAGCTTAAACTAAGTATTAATATAATATTATTTTTAAGTGCAGTTTCCAAGAAGTAATTGAGTAGAAATTAATATTGAGATCCACAGGAGTATTTACAACAACAGTCTTTTAGAAAAATAATTTCTTTGGGGACTTCAGCCCACCAAAGTGTGAATAGCCAATTATAACATGTCACCATAACTGACTCCCACAATGTTTTGGGCAGCAAAACACCATGGTTTTTTATTTCAATCCTGAAAACATCTCCTTTACTATACCTCTGTATATTAAAGTAGGCTGTGAATGGTTGAAGACAAAATGGAAAATAGTCATTGACTGTGAGCCAATAAGGAGGTTGGGAGTAAGAGCAAGAAATAAAAGAAATTCCAAGAGGAATGACAAAAAAAAACTTGCTGAAATTGAGAAGGGCTTGTGGTTTAAGCAATCTTCCCTGATTGCTTGCAACATGCAGCTATCAAGAGGTGCTCCTGCAGCAAGTTCAAGCCACTCTAACTTGAAATAAAATTGCTGTCTATAAGAATCGAACCATGCTCTGCATGTGAAACTGCTAACTAAATTATGGTTTCGCAGGAAACTATCTGGGACTCCCTTGGATGCTTTTGTATATCCATTGACATACTGAACTATACCTTGACATGTGAACACCCAAAAGTGTAATATTGTGTCTGTACAAACCTTTGGAACAAAAGAAAACATACCAACACTGTACAATAAGTGCCAAAAGGAGGTGGATGACAACCTTCCATTCAACATAATAAATAGAAATCTTGTGATTCATCTGGAATAAGTTACTTATGAGTCCCACCTTCCCCCAGAAAAATATTGCCTGAAATTAGTCACCATTTTGTAACACCAGGAAACATTCAAATGGAGGAAGGTTATAGGAAAAAATAAAAAATTAGTAGAGCATGCTGAAACTTTTGCCACTCATTGCACAATGTAGTTTTCATGTAAGTGTTCCTTCTTTTAACACATTATTGAAAAGCCTTGATATTGGACCCAAAGACTCTCACAATACCAACCGAAAAACCATAGCACATATCAGTAAAATTTTGATGAGCAAACTTGACAGAAAAACCACAAAGCAAATGACAGTAATATTCAAAATTGGCTACACAGAGTTGAATGTTGGGGTATCCTCTTAATTAAGTCAGTATACTGACTAGCTTTTCAAAGATAATTGCATTCTGTACTTGCTTAGAGGGTAAATTAAGATCTTTCTGATAAAATTTAAATATATTGAGTGTAAAAAGACTTTTGCCTGCAGTTACACATGCAAGTTTCCCAGCATATAGTAATCAACATCTCTTTGGATTTGAATTTACCTTGAACCCTTTAATACATGTAATTAATTGCTTGATTTCTTTTTAGGTTGACTGTTTTTTCACATGTTATCCATGCGAGGTTTACAAATAAAATTACACTTGAATGTAACCAAATGTAGTACTAACAGACAGTACTATGTTAGAGGTTGGAAAATCTGATGAAATAGGCAAGTTTATTGTTGCTTTGTGGTCACACCACCACTACAAGCAGACTGGGTTGCAACCATTGCTTGGTATATTAGTATCCTTTACACTGTTGAAATCTGTCTAATTGTTTCTTCCCACAGATGAAAAAGGGGTGATTGCAAACAAAGATCATGTGTTATTTTGTGATCACACTCCTATCACAATAACATATGATTACTGAGGTAAACAGAATGTGATGGAAGTTTGGGTTACCTAAATCCTCCCATGCAGTAATTATTTTTCCCTTTTCTCAAGGTGCATCCCAATTTTTAAGTTAATGGTATATGCATTTTGGGTGTTTGATTCAAATGGGACCTAAAATGATATGTAAGACACATACACGTGATTGCATCATTGTTCTAAAGCGTTAGGTATACCATTAACAACAAACCTTCTCCCACGTCTAACAACATTTGGTTGATCACTTAAAACACCATCAGTCCAATAAACTAGACAAATTTGTCAAAAGGGATGTAGACGTTTTTTTCGCTAAGAATTAAAATCTTTCAAGTTCTACCTGCATTTAAACTAGGCTCAGAGGAAAGAACTGAATAACAGTTAATAGCACAGTTAGGGTACGCCTTTCTTATAGTCAGCAACACTTTTAAACTTACCAACGACTTCCAATAGAATTGCTCGTTTCCAAGTCTTGGGGATGGAGTCAATTAACTCAAACCTAAATTCTCCATAGGCCTTATCATCACCAACAGTCACAGAGGAGATAAACAGAGAAGTTTTTCCTGTGGTTGAGCTTACGTTGAACCGTTCCTGAAATTGAGCTGCCACAGGATTAGCTGAACCATCTGCGTTGATGGTGACAGCTATACCATCAGCGTTGAAATTTATGACACCAAAACGTAAACTTGAAGTCAGAGTGTAGCTCCAGTTCAGCGTAACAGAAGATCCTTCATAAACCCGTACAATACCAGGGGACAGCTTTTCAGCTGGATTTGATGTTGCCTAGCCGGAGTAGGTTCATGCCATATGACACTTTGGCCATCTGAAGGAGGATATTTTAGATCGCAGTTATATTTCAACAATTTATGCTTACGATTTCATGAAACTATGAACAGCTTTCCTATGATTTGAATTAAAACACCGTATACAGTTTAAAGGACACCTCAATCTGCAACAGTCAACATAAAAATCACCTAAAAATAGTAAATTATAAAATGAATCGATTGAGTTCTGATACGAAAGAAAGTAAACAATGAAAATATTGGAACAAAATCCCAGATAAATAAATTACCTGTTGGTTGAGGTATAAGAAAAATCCACACAAAGATATACTTCATGTGACAAATCATTTTACATAACTCCTTGTTTCCCAAAGATGAGGACTTCTCTGCATGTAAAAGACGAAAACGAAACAGATTCCACTCGATATAAAGTCGAACTAACGTGAGAATGGATTGGCTATTAAATAATAATAATAGTGTTTTAGACAGAGGTTCTGATTGGTTTACGGGTATTAGGGCAAAAGTCTGAAATGGAAGAACTGACAATCCAAATATCAATTACAATTGTTAAAACTAGAAACATTAGCTGTTTTACAAACAGCCATGAATCTTTTCAAGCCTTTCAATTTAAATACACCGATCGAATTAATGAAATGTCTATGGCAATTTTTTACTTTTAAGAAGAACTGGTATTAAGATGACGGACCCTTGCTTGTAGCCTACTAGCACAGAAATATTTCGAATATTTCCCGCTCCTTTCGATGGTCTTACTAAAATTTTTTTCGAGCTCTAATATTTCGGTCCCGACTTGAGGCTCGCTCGAACAAAAACAGTAATTCAATCCGGTCAGTACAAAATGCAGACTGCAGACTGGGTACGAAATACAGACTGATAAGTGATAGCACGTCATCTTACAACTTACCGAGCGTCACGCAATATTTCCATTATCTTGCGAAAAGCTCTTTCTATTACGAAGAAAATGACTTTGCCCTAAAAATTTTTTTACCCATACAGGAATTTCATTGAAAATAACCCTTCTTATTGTTTTTTTAGAGGGCACGGTAACGAATCCTGCAATCTGATTGGTTCTTTACCCGGTCAGTATTTTCCTATCTCTGCCCACGGGCCACGGTAACGCTTTCGTGAGTCGCCGAGGACATCCCAACTTTCGTTGCCATTTTTCATAAATATACCTCGTTTTGCCCGCTGGGCAGTATTTTTAAGCAAACACATCGGTCACTACCTCAAGCCGACTTATGAATCCTCCTTTCTCTCTCTCAAATCAATTTAGTTGACAAAAAAATATTGGTTTCAGAATGAATTTGTATAGGCAATGGTGTCATTACGTCGGTTGACAAGCGGCCTAAAAACCGTCTGCAATTGATTTTAATCATTCACAAAAAGTACTTAGAAAGTTAAAACGTGAGGTATTTGGTTACAGGTAAACTGAACAATGGAACTTTCATTCATTTAATGTCTGAATTTTCTCAAACAATTTGTTCGTAGTAAAAGAGCGAGCGAAGTTTTAATTTCAGTTCGACAATAAATATACGCTCTTGGTGAGTCTTTCAAAGTCCGTTCAATTTGGACATTTGGACCATAAATTGCACAACAGAAACTGAACGAATTTATTGAGAAAAGGCCGCATTAAATCCCCTTGTGTCTCGTTGGAGTGTGCCGTTCGAATTCAGTTTTTGTGGAGGAAAGACCAGATTTACACACGCCGTTGCAGCAAACAAACGAGCAAACTCTCACAACTTCAAAATAAAAAATTTGAATTTACTCACAATTACTTTCCTCGCCGTTTACTTAATGAACAGAGGTAAATCTTCGTACATGAATGAATCGTCGATGAGAGTGAATAATACTTTCCGTTATATCATTGATTGTTTTTGAAGAAAACATTGTCGTGACAGTCCTTGCCAAACTAGTTCCGTTGTTTTTCAAATCTTCTTGCGCTTTTTTTTTCTTACGCGCTCTCTAATTGACAGGTGTCAGATTGTGGCAGATACTTGTAAAAATAATGTTTCAAAGTTTGTTTGGAAGCCTTTTAAATCATCTTTATCGTTACGGAAATGAAAATGTTTCGCTGAGGAATCTCTCTTTAATTTGCATCACCGCTATTTTAACTACCATTTACTCACTCAAAAATTGTTCAGTTTATGGAAGATCTTGCCGTATTTACTGCCCTAAATCATTCGGGTTCAGCATTTTCAAGACCGAGGTCACAGTTTTTCACCATACGGACCGACCCTTAGCCGGTAAATAACATATTTATTGTTTTTAAACTTGACTAAATTCTTTCCGAAAGAACCCGAATGATTTGTGGACGTAAATACGGCAAGATCTTCCATAAACTGAACAATTTTTGAGTGGGTAAATGGTGGTTAAAATAGAGGTGATGCAAATTTAAGAGAGATGCCTCAGCGAAACATTTTCATTTCCGTAACGATAAAGGTGATTTAAAAGGCTTCCAAACAAACTTTGAAACATTATTTTTACAAGTATCTGTTACAATCTGACACCTGTCAATTAGAGAGTGCGCAAGAAAAAAAAAAAGCGTAGGAACATTTGAAAACAAACAGAACCAGTTTGGCAAGGACTGTCACGACAATGTTTTCTTCAAAATCAGTTAATGATCTAACGGAAAGTATTATTCACTCTCATCGACCATTCATTCATGTACGAAGATTTACCTCTGTTCATTAAGTAAACGGCGAGGAAAGTAATTGTGAGTAAATTCAATTTTTTTATTTTGAAGTTGTGAGAGTTTGCTCGTTTGTTTGCTGTAATGGCGTGTTTAACTCTGATCTTTCCTTCACAAAAACTAAATTCGAACGGCACACTCCAACGAGACACAAGGGAATGTAATGCGGCCTTTTCTAAAAAAAATTCCTTCAATTTCTGTTGTGCAATTTAAGGTACAAATGTCCAAATTGAACGGAATCGGAAAGACTCACCAGGAGCGTATATTTGTTGTAGAACTTAAATTAAAACTTCGCTCGCTCTTTCACTATGAACAAATTGCTCGAGAAAATTCAGATATTAAATGAATGAAAGTTCCATTGTTCAGTTTAACTGTAACCAAATACCTCACGTTTCAACTTCCTGGGTACTTTTTGTGAACGATTAAAATTAATTGCAGACGGTTTTTAGGCCGCTTGTCAACCAACGTAATGACACTATTGTTTATACAAAATTCATTCTGAAACCAATATTTTTCTGTCAACCAAAGTGATTTGATAGAGAGAAAAGAGAGGATTCATAAGTTATTTATCGGCTTGAGGTAGTGACCGACGTGTTTGCTTAAAAGTACTACCCAGCCGGAAAACGAGGTATATTTATGAAAAATGACAACGAAAGTTGGGATGTACTCGGCGACTCACGAAAGCGTTACCGTGGCCCGTGGGCAGAGATAGGAAAATACTGACCGGGTAAAGAACCAATCAGATTGCAAGATTCGTTACCGTGCCCTCTAAAAAAACAATAAATTTATATTTTCAACGCCATTGATATTCTTGCTTTTAGGTTAACTTCATGTCGAATTCCCGATTAAGAAAATATTTCTTAAATTTTAATTTAGCACGCTCAACACCTCCTTCTTTAAAAGTGACCAAAGGTATAAACAGCTAGTGCTTTTCATCCTCCGCACTTAATTTACAATCAGGTAACTTTAACAAACAGCACTTAGCTCTTTCAGAGGCAGTACCTTAGGTAAACCCTTTCTTCTCCGAATTTTCTGTTTATTCTTTTGTTATTTAACAGTCTTCAAAGGCTATTTTCTCTTAAGATATCTTTTCAGTATGATTCAAATTCCGATAAGTTCATTATAATTTTTATATTGTCAATTTTTCTTTTGTTCTGCACGACCTTGACCGTGAGAGTATGAAATTTAAGGTAGAAAATGATTTTGTAAAGCGTAAATATCTCGAAGGTACAGACTTCGTATGCAGGAACTGTTCGTAACGTCACATGATTCGTTAGCTAAGTGAGAAATGATGACGATGCATGGAGATTGACAGCTTAGTAAGTGTTACATTTAGAAGCTGGCGACCAGCATTTAGCTCAGATCTGAGCTAGTTCCTAAGGAAGTAAGTTGTGTTAAGGAAAAATAAATAAAGAAGAGTCAAGAAAAGTGTTCTCAAATTTTAATATACATACGATAAGATTTTTGACCGTTAACTAGCGGCGTAATTCCTCACTATTAGTATGTTTAAATATATCTTATGACATATATTGCTAAAGTGTTGTATCTATATCGACGCAGATAATGGCGTAAAATCGTACAGTATGTAGACTAAGATATTCGTGCCTTCGGACTAAACCAACTTGCACTCTACTTCTGTTTTGATAAATGTGAAGCATATATATCGAGGTTTACCGTAATATCATTCTTTTTTCGGCGTCGACAAAACCTGGATCGGACCAAATCGGATCACGAACCGGATCACGGATCAGGTCACGGATCGGATCACGGACGAAAAAATAAAATGTTTTGAAAAATAAAAAAAAATTAAATCGTTCAGTGTACGTATCATTTCATCAGTCAGTTATTCTTATTTTTTAAGATCATCTCACCTGCCACTTTTCCTTTATTCAATATTATTTAGCACGCGCGAGAAAAGAGGCGAGATGAGGAGTAAGATTGTTTTAAATATGACTATCGAAGTAAACGTAAAATAATTTTTAGTTTTTTTAAACCTTATCTAGTTAGCAGCATTCTGCAAACAGCAGTAAAAACTTGTCAAAAATTTTGAAAATTTTTTTAGGCGAGGTGAGAAAAAGATTTGGGAGCCTGTTCTTGTTCTTTAGTCCAGCTAAGCATATATGGTCATTGGCCCCCGCAATAGCCTCTAACTATGGCTTTAAAGCACAGGATGTGGTCTTTTTTCTCCGAAAAGTTTAAAAATTTTCCCAAATGCGACCATAACACAAACTCTTGTGTTATCTCTTTGATCATTAGTTCAATATACTCGTGGAATTTAAATCGCTTCGCGCGTAAAATGAATTCAGGTAAAGAGGAAATTAACAAGTTCGTAAAGGAAACTACAATTATTGATGTGTACTCACGTTTCAGTAGTCATATCTAGAACAATCTTACGCATATGGTATTAACTGGTCTGATCTTAAATGGCTTCAAAAAAAGCATTTGACGTTATAAACCACAATATTTACCACAGAAACTGAAGATGGGGGCGATCATTCTCGGTTGGATGAGCTTAAGACTGGAATAACCTAACTAAAGAGCTCTAAATCTCTAAGGAAACAAATAATCTCAAAAAGCGATTGTTAAACACTCTTTTGGTGAGATAGTAAGAAAATAACAACTTCGGCACGCCATCTTAGCTTCTGCATTAATTAAAACAATTTACTGATTTACTTTTTAGGATAACACTAATTAAAATTGCATTGTATGTATATATATAAAGTATATCCTGTGGTTATTTTTTCACTTAGTTTTGCAGAATGTAACATTTCTAGAATATATCACCGTTCATTTTTATAGTTTAAGCTTTATCTTATAGAGGGCCACAGGGTCATCAGTTCACCACTGTTACGTGTTCCCCTCTTAAAATAAAAAGAAGTCTATTGATTCTGTCGCACAACTCCGCCCTACCGTTTCCGGTTGCATGAAAGCGAAGCTATGGATGTATCACATCGTATTACTATGTTAGGTTTCAATGAGTGTCAAAGTGCAAAGGACCTTTTAACGCGTAAATCTCAATCTTTCGAGGTTAAGCTCCAATAGAATGACGAACAGAAATTTTGAGTGATGAGATAACGGCACAATAAGCTTTATTTTAGTCCATCTAGTGGGAAAAATTTAAGATTCCAACCTAATTATTGACCCCAGAGTACTTTCACTTCAATGATATTTGTCCCCAGTTCAAATTTTCAAAAAAATTTGTTTTCCTGCTTTTAAGTTAAAAAATCATCCAAGTTTAATTTGTCGAAAAAAAACTCAAAGCATTTAAAAGTGTGCAAGTTAGGGCTGAAAGGGCGTTTTACGATAGCTGGTACCAAGAGTAATGGACTCCCGCTGGTACCAAATAACAAAAGGTGTAATAATTCGGAGGTGTCTGGGCCAGCAGAGTGTTGACTTTCTTCTCGGACTTTCACCCGGGATCTCGATCTGCATATTTCGTTTACATCGCTTATTGCACTGCGCAAAAGAAGTTAATTTGTCACATTTCCCAAAACTTTGAAGAGGGCAAAAGAACTAAAAGGGAGAAGAGTTTGATAGAGCGAAAAAGTATGACCTTACTCTTTGCTTTCCTGGCAAAATGTTTGGTCCACGTTAAACCCATTCCATTCCTCCGGTGAAGTCGCAAGATGACCTTTCCCGCGAATCTCAGTGGACCTCTTTGTTACGAGCCTTGCCGAGGAGTTCAGCATATTCGCATCGATACACGCTTAAATAAGGTAAAAAGAACCTGTGCATTTCTATAGAAGCCGAAAACTCGAGTTACCTATACTTAAAAGAAATTAAGAGCGTATGTAGTTTTGGCGGACTTTGATGAAACTTGGCCAGAATATTCGTCAAATATCAATGCAGATAAAAGTGAGGCGCTTTTATGAAATCCGAAAAATTTTTCCTGTGACTTCTCGGCGCGTGACAACAACCGAATTCCCACCAATATCCAACTGAAAAAAATATTATCCTAAGAACCAATAGGAATATCGGAAAGGCCCCACATCCCTTTTAGCTTATTATTGAACAGTGATACAGTCCAATTTTTGGACGTCCGCAGTAACGCGAAGGCGGGTAATTCAGTTTTATTATTACTAACTTATGAACTTACTACTTACTTTAGTTCTTTCAACCGATCTTCTCTTTTAACAAGCTAATTTTCTAGTTAAAAATTTCTTAATCGAGTTTAACTAAGGCCCATTAAATAAAAAGAGAAATTCGAGTTTAGACAGAAACCTAACACTGCGAGTATGAATTGCCTAAATCGTCTGATGTGGAGCACGAACAGTGGGAGCACTTTTAACTGTTTAAAACTTCCATTGCCTGATTGATTTAATTTTTAAAATTAGCTTACGTTCACATTAGCGGCTAGATCGATCGCTAACTTGAACACTTTTGCGGACGAGAATAATTGGGTGCATTTCCAGCAAGATAATTTTTAAATTAGTAGAATTCACAGCAGCATATGTCATTTTGACTTCACTCTGTAAAACACAGAGACACAAGTTATGCTAAGTTTACAAACACAACAGAAATTTGAACAACCATTCATTAGCAATGACTTTGTTTGAATTCAACGCTGTAAGCGATCCAACCGTCTGAATCTATCGTGTCCTACTGGAGAGTCTTAAACTGAAAATGGAAATATATTGGACACAATATGCATGCAAAGCAAGTTAAGAAAGCATTTATACATCGCCATATGTCGTTCTTACGATATACTATCGGGCTGGTTTTGGAGAAGAACTCATCAAACTGGACATTCTGATAAGCAATTTCCGACTTTCGCTATTATGTTTAGTTCAAAGGAGCCGGTCTCTTTATGCATAAAATGGACCTCACTTTCCTGCTAGAGTATCAAAAAGTAATTAAGGATTACTCGCACCCTACACATTACTTTAATTTCTCTGTTCCGGCAGAACTCCATGTATTCATGCATAGCTTCGCTGGAGGGATGCACCTTTTAAGGGGCGTTATAGAATTCTCTTAATGATAATATGACCCTCTGTTATGAGATAACCAGCTCAACTTCAGCAGTCACGCTTGTTTATGACAGAGCGTTTGATAAACAAAAACAAAAAATCAATTTCGTCGCACTTCAGACAGTACATAAGCATTTACTACATAAGTATTTCTCTATATGTCGACAAAACATTTACATGCTAAATTAGTCTCTCTAACGAAAATAATTTCTTCAACTAAAAAATAAGGATTATGTAATGTTTCCAAAGATATTAGCAGGCAAGTCAAGAATTTAAAGAAAGCGAAAAAGCTTTTAAGTCTATAATACATGTCTCGACAGAAACTTCTATCATCAGTTAATTAATATACAAAGCGTTGGAAGTTGAATCATCTAGTAAGTAAAAAAAATGCTGATCATGATAGATGGTGACAACAAGAGAAGAGATAAAGCATGAAAGTGTGAGAATTAAAAGGATAGTTTTAGATTTGCAAAGTGTAATTTTTGATTCAAGGATGGTTGTTCTCTTTGAATATGAAGAGCCTCTTTATCTTAAGTTGAAAACCGGTAGAGGCGTGATCCAAAACATGGAAACTATCTGCGGAACACAAAGCGGGACAATGTGCAGAATCTCGCAGATGCTTGAAAACGTGAGAGGCCCTGTCACTGACTAAGTGCTCTCTAACCCGTGAGGAAAAATGCCGGCACGTTTCACCGACGTAACAAGCATTACAGCCAGCACATACAAACTTATAAACCACACGTGAACGGAGCCCGTCACAGCAAACAAGTTGCCGATCTTGAAGGAAGAGAAAACCAGCTTAATATCCAAGTCATCAATCTTTTTTCGAGTGATTGCAGAAAAATGGCCTTTGTAGGGTTGCTTAAAGTAAAACGTAGGTGAAGTGGTGGGAAGGGAACCCCGGGGATGATTATAAATAATGTTAAAATTAACTGATGTTTATTTGGGATAGGCACTTTTCGGTTAATTTGATACTATGTTTAGAATTGCTCTACGCCGCAGCTGTCAGATCCTCACCATACCGATCAGGAAGCCGGGTCTCAGAAGACGACGACGAGCGAGATATGTTTTAGGAAATGATGTGGAACTCCTATCAGGACTATTCGAAACACAAACCCACTCACGTGTCAACAACGACATGAAATAAAAGGCTGATGACTTGTGCCAATCTAAGAATAACTCAACAGAGATCCAAATTTTTTATTATATAATAACGCCGCTGGTCAATACAATCCAAGAATGGATTATGATGCGATCTTGAAAAACAGTGGCAATCAAAATAAAACGCTGGATAGCTAAGGAAACATTCCCGACTATAAGATACAGATTGTAAAAAGAGTATGTGAAAAACATAGCAGACGTTGAATTTGACACAACAAATTAACGATAATTTTCAAGCAAGGAATCCACGGGGATGAGAGAAAAATGAGTCAGTAAAGGAATGATGAATAAATGCAGATTTACGTCTCACGTGACTACATCGTGAGATAAACGATTAAACAGTTTATTATTACTTACCACCACAATGAGCAATAACCTCTTTAACGAGATGCAGATATATAGATAAAATGTTACACTTCTTGAAAAATAAAAGAACACTGATAACAGTGCTGTCACTAATCTTTAAGGTTATAACTGTTCAATGTAATATAACATATATCCTGTGTTTGAATTTTTAGTCCTTTTAAAAAGTTTTACAATACGTCACTCTTCTCTTGAACAACTTAAGCATGGGCTATAGATAAATTTCCTCCAAAATGCTCGGTGGATATTTCCTGAAAAGCTAGGAGCTCCTTGCCCCCTTTCCCAACTCTTCCTTGGTCGTCGAAGGATCATTTGTTCTGTGAAGCTTGTTGACTCTATTTGTTGTAACTGTGAAACATAAATGCCTGTTAAAAAATTCAAGAAGCCATTTTAATACATTCAGCTGTTTTAGTCTACTTTCAGGTGAGGCTGCCTGGCTCAGGTCAGCCCTCAGAGGTAATTACGATCTACAAACCTAATGAAGATATACGCACAAGTGTTTGCTAGCTATCATCTCAGACGTTCCTTGTGAGGCATCATCACGCAGACAAATTCGTTTCTGAATTTTCCAGACCTTACATTAAAAGCCACTTTCATAATTTTTTTGGAAAAGAACTTAAGACCAATTTAATCGAGCGTCAGCACCAACGTCGAGTTACATTCCTTGTAAAGAGAAAAAACAGGCAAAGAACAATTTTGAAAACAAAACTGCCGCTAAGTCTTCAAAACAAGATCTTTCAAGTGATTTTTGGAAAACGTTCTTTTTCACCATTAGTAACATTTCATTTCTTCGTTTCGACTTTCTTGCGAACAGTTATAAGCATTAGCTTAACCGCTAAATAAACACTGGCGTCTCCCACCCAGTGACCATTTTAGGCAGACATATTGATTGCGAGGTGTTCAAACAGTTGACCCTCAAAGCCTGAGTACGTTTACCCAACTATTCTACTAGATCTTGAACTCTTGCGTCCAAATTCTTCTCCCACATTTTCATGCTAATCAGCCTCTGCAAAGGAAAAATAGATTTTAATAGAAGTGTTAAAACTATTTTGCCTCCTCTACGCTAAGAACAGTTACCGAATGTGCTATCAGCTTTCAGGGCCAATTATACACGGATTTAATATAATTATCAAAGGGTTAGTAATTCCTTATTCGAATCCAAGTTTTACCATCATCCGATCCCCCTTTCAAACAAGCTTAAAGGGCTACTACTGAAATATACTGATACCCTTATCAATGAAAAATTACATCAAAAACATTCCCGAGAGAGATTTTTTTTTAACAATGCTGATTGTGGAACCTTGGTGATATAACAGAAAAGAAGACGGCTTTCCGAACTACCTAGATGTAAGGAAAGGCCGCAAACTGCCATATGCTGTTTAGAATGATAAGGAAGATTAAAGTGTCTAGCGACTGGTTTGGATGCGTCCTTGTCATTTCTTTCCACATCGCGAAGGTGTTCTCGGAATCGGTCACCCAGTCGTCTTCCTGTTTCGCCGATATATAACTTATTGCAATAAGTGCAAGTTATGCAGTAAATAACATTGGCGGAGGTACACGTAAAGTGGTCAATGATCTTAATGGATTTTTTGGGTCCCGATATTTTCTCTACGTTATGAATGAAAGGACAAGTTTTGCATCGTGAGCAAGCGCATTTAAAAGTTCCAGATTGGTCATTGGTTTGAAATGAACTCCTGACTAAAAAGTTGCCTATGTTTTTGTCACGTTTGAATGAAATAGGTGGGGGTTGCGAAAAGATAGCGCCAGTCTCTGAATCGTTTTGGAGTAATTTAAAATTTTTAAGAATGATAGATTTAACTGCGTGGTTGTGAGGGTGAAATGTAAGAGTAAATGGAATGCGGTCAGTGTTCTCCTTCTCGGCCGTTTGTAGTGCTGCCTGTCGATCGATTTGTTGGGCACGGTGGTAGCCCGCTTGAACGACAGAAACAGGATAGCCGCGTTTATCGAAAAACTGGCACATTGCCTCTGATTTTTCGGAAAAATCAGAGTCGTCACTACATAAACGACGAAGTCTGAGAAACTGTGAAAGAAAGAAAAAAAAAATAAGATCAGCCTCATACGCTTTATGTCGCAAAGTTCAATGAGACCCATACAACCTAATTGAGCATACCAGATTCCACAACACATCCCGGAAGTCTGATAACATGAGGGTATGGTTTCAGCTACTTCATTGTCTCAAGTTCTTTCATCAAACCTCCGATTAGTCCGATTCTGCAGCATTGACTGGGAAGTTAAAAGCAAAGAGCAACGTTAGCAATGGGCAAAATGGCAACGTAACAATGAAAAATCAAATTGCTGAGAAAAACTTCAAATAATACTCCGTTCCATTGCTTAGAGGTAGGGTTAGGGTTAGGGTTTAGGGTTAAGGTTAGGGGATGGTTTTCAATTAGACCTACATTGAACCCTTTAATTTAATCGGAATAAACAAAACAGAACAAATCGGTAGACGTTATTTCATCCCTAACGTCCAAAAATCATAAAATAGATCTTACTTTTGAGGATCTTTATAGCTACTGCAATCGTCCTAGGCCTTCCTCGAAGTCCCACTGCAGTTCTCATGATAACTTGGGGGAAAGCACTGATAATAATGATTTTTTCTTATGGTCACGTGATCACTCAAACTTTCCAGGAGCTTGTGAATGGACTTAGAGGCACCTACCTATTTAGCACCTGAGACTGCATTTTGCGCTCTCATATGATCTCTGTTAGCTTCCCTGAGATCCATGTACTCTGCAGGAACCTGGGTGAGTCTGCTTGAACCAGGCTGGCTCGGTTTGACGACTCTTAATACCATCTTATTCCATTAACTTGAGATGCCTGTTTAAGTATAAACATAAGAAACTGTAAAAATTTAGTTTTTATACTTAATTTCATCCCCATGAACGCGTGCTGAAGTATGAACTGGGGAAATTATTGCAAATTAACGCAGAATGTTTATGTTGTTGTTTCAACATATCTTAGGTCGGGGTAGATTCTTACCTTCTCTTTCGTTCAGCACCCGAAAAAGATATAGATTGTAAAAATAACCTGACCAAAAGCGTCATTTCCAACGATTTGTTCCGTATTCCAAGGCAGAAACCAATTAAATGTTTTCATCAATACTCTAAGCAGATTATCATGCTTTTTTTCATTTGAGTCGTTACTTTTTGACGAAAACCATTCTGCAGTGAGTAGTGAGAAGTGTCTTATTTTTAAGTCGGCGAAAAAAGTGACAGAATAATCAATTCTTCCCAGAACTTGTTATACACGTATGAGGAACACTTACGTCATGCATATTTTCTGTTAGCATTATTTCCCGCCCACAGACCAAAACAAAATTTCAGCATTAGAGCTAAATAAGTAACTGAACGCTGCCACTGCGCCAACAGTTATCCCTAAGTAACCTACATATAATAAGTAGTTTGTGGGAACAACAATTTTCACCGGTAGTAGTAGCAGCAGGGGTTGTATTTACTGATGTTTTTGATTGAGCAGAAGGGTTATGTTACTTACTTTCAGATGAACTGGCAGGCGTATAGATGGGGCTCCGGCAGTTATTCCTCCGTCATCTTCACTGAGACTGAATTCTCCATGCTTCCCATCTTTGGCAGTTATTATTGGTTATTACATAATAACGTCATTTTTTGGCATTTCGCAGATCAACCAGTATGTACTCCCACTTTAAACTTTGACAGACAGTTGATGTTCTCGCCACTAACAAATATCACGATATTCTGCACAACCTTGTTCAGTTATTTGTTAATCATTTATCTCATCCGCATTTCAGAGATGAGATAGAATGTAATCTCACTTAACTTTTGACCATGGTCAAAAATAAATACGTGGCAATTTAAAATACTGCTATGCAGTTGTTATGTGTTAGCAAGAATCAGCGAAGCTCTTCCATATCTGGCTTTACCTTTGACCCATGTCAAAAGTAATGTCACACACTATCCACATTTAAAATCACCTATATTTGATATCTTTCAAGATTCTCATCAAAAATTGATATCAAGTCTGAACAACATATTTGACCTTACCTTTGACAAGGATCAAATATGCAGGAGATCTAAATTTTCCGCAACCTCGTACCAAGGGTCAGGAAAAATAACGATCCTGTGAACGAGGTTGATGGTTCTGACCGCGCACATGTAATATCAATGACTGGAGATCGAAGACATTGGGCCAGAAATAAAATCTTGGGAGTGTAAAAAACCTTTTGAATAGTCAAACACGATTTCGCATGTAGTTACCCTCAAATGAAGCGATATTTGATAGAGGTTGTAAGGTGCTCTCAACAAACGCTTAACATACCTTTTCCTTTGTCTATTCCGGAAACTGAAAAAAAAAAAGCAAAAAAAATTATCAAATAAGATAAAGATTGGGGAACATGATGAAAACAAAAATTTGTGGAGAGCAAGGTTACTAGGCTAAACAATAAAAACGTTGACCAGAATTGACCTTCAACTTTGGCCAGCTTGATTGGAGACCTTTTCTCCCTCACTAAATAGATTTTGTTTCGTTTGGCTAAAAATTAATTATCTCATTTCGTATACATGCTGAAAAATGGAAGGGGGCTTTATTGGATAGAAAAGGGGGATTCTGGCGCATTTTTGAAAACAACCTTGATTTTAAAGACATTTCATGAATTTACCCTTGATTTCAAGTTAACCTTGAAATCAACATTGATTTCATAAACGGTTCTTGCGCATTCTGGAGACAACCTTGATTTCAAGGCAACTTAAATTACTCACAGGTGAATAATACTCACACCCTCTTCACAACTCACGAGTGAGATCTGAAGAGGGTGTGAGTATTATAGTCTCAAATGATCATCTCGGACGACTCTTTTGAACGATTCTCCAGAACGACTCTCTTGAGTGATCCTCTTGTCACGCCATCGGGGTGTTGATGGTGCGGAAGACGATTTTTCAAATATCATCGTTGTATCTTCTCGCAAAGAAGTCATGATTTGCCTTGATCTATTATTCTGTCAAAACGGTGTCTTTGTAACTGAGAAGAGTATGACAGCCTTAGAGCACTCCTTTATGAAAACGATCTCGAACTATTTTTGTGTAATATCCTCATACGAATTCTGCATCTGTTGCAGGAGTTGCTGAAAAGTTGATAGGTTTTTCACCATTGAACAAGAAAGAAACATTGACGCTTGAATCGTTGTCAGTTTCTTTCAACCAAATACAACTGATAATTTTTCATACCCCAGGAACTGTTGGGTATTTTTTTGGATTAATGTCTATTGTTTTATAACTATACCTTCTTTCTCCTTCAACATTATAATGATAAATCCAAAACTCTTCTCTCTTTTGTCTCTTTGTTTTTGCTCCGCCAATCGTTAACTTATCTTATTCACTTGGCAGAGAAATTTACCAGATTCCATTTCCAATCAAAGACTATCTCATTTTGACTAAGACCTAAGGCCTAAGATCGCTCTATGATCTTGAGACAGGAAGTTTGTGTCACGTTTTATGGCTTCACCGAGGAAAACCAGTGAAAAGATTGACAACCTCTCTGTTCGCAGCGTGAAGCAACGCGATCATACATCATTAATGAATGAGTTGCCAGTAATCAGATTCTTGTGTTTGCACAAAGATTTCTGGGATCGCCACGGGGCAAAAATTGCAACTCGCTAGAAGGAAACATATGGCGAAAGGTTGTTTCGACGACCAAAAAAACGATTTTGGAGAGAGATCAACCCTTCTTCGCCGCAGTTTTATCACAGATTATTAATAATGATGTTGTTGCAAGGGAAGAGCATTTTTTTATTGGCATTACCACGAAATATATCATAAAATATACCAATAAACTTCTCTCCTTACGCAAGGTCTATTGTGAAATCGTCATCGCGTAATGGTCTCGACTTGTTACAGGATTAGCCATAAATCGCCAAGAAATAACTCATTTAAGACTTTTCGGTTGTATTTATGTATGTACAGCCTCCTCAAAGGAGAGAAGTCGTTGTCATCGGAGATGGAAATTTTTTTTACCGAACTGTTGCTCTCTGAAACTATGAAATAAGGGATGAAAATCAAGTAAAAATTCTTAGGTGAAGAGGTAGATTGTTTGAGAAAAATCCAAAGTTTTTTTAGCTGCAACCTGTGTCCTCGAACTCTTTTGAGGATCTTATCGGCAAAAGCAAGATAACGGGAACTCCGGCTGAAACTGAACCTCAGTTCAGTTGTGCATCTCCTTAGCGACCTATTTCGACCTAATCATCGTCGCAGAAAAAAGGTTTTAGTTTTTAGCCGGCCGTTTTAAGCAGTTAATTTAAGTGTGGGAAGATAATTAAAAACTAAAGTGTTGCGGAGTTCTCTTTCCAGATTCAGATGAGCATGCGTCAATAAACTACTTAAAACTATCTGTGTGTGCCAGCCGATGACTAAGATCTCAGTTAATGGTATGCCATATCCTTCCAGTTGGCACACAAATATAAACTGCGATGTAATTGAGATTTTTCTCAGTGATTCAGGTTTTTACAAGCGAAGAATTCACCCGTAAAAGCCTCGATGTTGATGACACGGAGAGTGCTTGCGAACTAAGTAAAGAAAAGGATAAACCGTCGAAAGGGGAAAATAAGATTCATTTGAACATACTTCCTTCTGCCTTGACTTGCGGGATGTTTGCTTTCTCTTGTTTTAGGCTTTCACCAAGCTCATTAGTTGCAGTAATGGCAAACTGATACACCTTTCCTCTCTCCAACACTATTTTGAATTCTCTCACAGAAGCATCTATGATTCTGCTTACTTCTATCCACTGTCCCACTTTCCCATCAGTCACTACTCTCTGGTACACTGTATACATGGTGATAACTTTTCCATTACTTTCTGGCTTCTTCCACTTTAGGGTAATTGTATCGTTTGTTGTTTCACCTGGCAGTTCGTCTATTTCGACCACATCAGGGGTTCCTAGATCGATGTCAACAATATGAACAGCGTGAAATTTATAATAATTATTCAACTTCTTGTTACAAACCTGGTTACAACCATTATCAGTGACTACATAATTTGTAAATTGGTCGAGGATTTTTTTGGGGATATTTTTGAAACGAAAGTGTATAGCAAGCAAAATTAAGTTAAGTGTTGAGATGAATTCAAAATAATTTGAAAGGGCAAAAAGAGATAATGAGAAGCCTGAAATAATGCTTGGTTGTAGCCTAAAACAAATACTGCATTTACATGGTAAAGTGGAATGATACACTGACCTCTACTGGCATTTAATTGCTACTTACATATGATCAAATGAAGGACCGATGCATAGATGACGTCGCAATTCGTCACTCATTTGTGTCACGTAATTACGGAAGGGAACTAACTTTGTGCGCAACTATCTTCTGCTTTTCAAAGTTTGACATCGCGCATGACTTGGTACATGCGCTCGGCAATGACACAGCGGAAAAATGAGAGCACATGCTCCGCTTCTCGAGCCATTTGAGCGTAAGCTGATGCAAGGTTTTCAGCCGAGAAAACAAGCTTCTTTTCTCCAGGGGGTTTGCCAACTGAGGAGGTGATGACAAGAAGCGCTAAAGCGATAACAGGTGCGACGAACTTCGTAGCCATGTTACGGCTACTCTACTTCAGTTACTAAATAAACACCTGTTACCACAATACTTTTTTCGTCGAGTGAGATATGTGGCAGATGAGGTTTCGAAAGAAACTTTCCTGAAAACAGCAACCTTAGATGTTTTGGTTTGGGCTTATCCCTGCGAAAATGAAAACAAGCTATGGGAATTTCAAAAATGCCGCCATTTTACCTCGATAGACAAAATATACTGAGGAGTATGGCTCTAAAACTGCTCATTTGTAAGTCCGTGACATAGTTTTGAAAGAAAATCGTTATACACAAAGCTAGTGTTAGCACAAGAAGCAGTGCATGTGTTAAAAAATGGAAGGTTTTACACTGTAAGTGTGCTGAAGTACGCACAAAATGTCAATAAATTTTAAGTAGCAAATCCCGATAACTATGGGACCCATGGAGGTTTGATTCTCTCTAAGTGCTTTGCATATAGCTGGTAGTTATTAAAAGAAAATAATATTCATCCACCTCAATTACAAGCAAGTGGTTAAATTTGGTGGTTTAGCTTTTTAAATACCTATGTCAAACTTTCTTCGTACGCCGTAGTCTTTCCTATTTTACGAGGGTACAGCTCATAGCTTTACTTCTCTCACTCGCACTCTGTTTTTTTGTGCTCGTATTTTTCTCATCTTAAAGAAAATATACGGGGGATTCTACGAGGGCCATCTACAAACTGTTTCACGAGATTTCCCCATACTATTGCCACATTAAAAGCTATTTTCGTAAAAGGCCCATTATTTCAAATTTCAATTCTTTGGTCGACCGATTTGCGAAAATCGCCTCACTGTCACTTTTGAAGAAAGTTAAGAAAATATATGACTTTTAAAACATGTTTCGACAGTTCTTCTGTCATCTTCATTTCTGATTTATACATAGTACAAAGTTAAAGTGTAAAACAAAATGCTGATTGGACAAAACAAACGATAGAAACAGAACAATGTTTGCAATTACAAGGAAAGTTTCAAAATAACATTATAAAGTTGATAATTAAGTGTAGCTTGCCCTCCCTGCATATGAATAGCTTATTTGATTTTAAGTTGGAGAGTTGTAGAAGCGTGATCTAAGATACTAAAACATTCATCAAAATATTGAGTACGACATTGTTGAGAATTTTGTAAATGTTTGAAAATGTGAGAGGTTCTATCACAGATCAAGTGCTCATGCACACGTGTGGATAAATGCCAAGAGGTTTAGCCGACATAACAGGCATTACAGCCTGCACATAAAAACTTGTAAACTTCACACGCACGGAGCCCACGAGGGATAGGGTCTTTCACACCAAATGTATTACCAATTTTAAAAAATGAAAAAACCAACTTAATATTTATGTTATTACAATAACGCTCAGCAAAGTGGCTAACCCTTTTTTGCGTGACAACGGAAAAAGGATCAATGTAAGGTAATTTGAAATAAAAGGTCGGCACAGTGTCTGAAACGGAAACCGTTAAGTTTCTTTCATCTCACCTACTTTCACCTGTGGTTTATTTATTATTATGCTTCTTCAAACGTGGGCACCTCTCAAATAACCACTACAAAGGGAAAAGAAACTGGCCACTAAGAAGGGGAAAAACACTTATACTGCGGCGAGCAGATAAAATTGTTAAAACTGGGGAAAAAAATCTAAGTTGGCAACAAAATGATTGGTGTAAAGTGCTCAGTCACGAAATCACTTGTGAGTCCTCACCTTCAAATATGATCCTAATTCTCCTTATAGTAGGGTCTCCCTCGAATACAAAATTTCTGGAGAACAGTTTCACCGTGTAGTTGGTATCTTTCTCCAAACCACGAAACGAATAAGTAGTCGTCCTAGGATAGGTGATATTAATATTTTTCATCTCAGTTTCACCCTTTTGTAAAATCAGTCGGTATCCTGTAATAGGACTTCCTCCATCATCAGCTGGTGCAGTCCATTGTATTGTTATAAAAGTTGCTTGAATGACTGATTCTGATGAGTTGATGGATGCTTTCCCTGGTTTCTCTACATAGTGCCATAAAAAAGGAATCATTTTGAGCAAAAAAAACAAAAAAAAGCAAGGAGAAATTTTTTTTTTTGGTGATTACCTCAAAGCGAGTTTTGTCACAATACTTAAAATGAACGCAAGTACTTGTATTATTACAGTTTAATGAATAGACATGTAGTTGCCGGATAAATTAGCCAAGGGCCCATAAGAAGAGGAAAAATTTAGAGTCCATGCTTGAGGAAGTTTCCTCTGGATGCTCGCATGGGAGGATGTCGTCAATCTACCTGATGTTCAACGCTCTTCTGTAACATGTTTAATGCTATCAAAGGGCAAGGCGTCGGCAGTTTTTACTTCTAATACATCAGAAACAGTGGTAATGAGTAAAGGCAAAATAAAATGCTGACCCTATATGTAGTTTTCTTTTATCAAAAGACACTGACCTTTTTTACTTACTTATCTGATTTATCTTTATTAATTTGTCATCGGATGGAATAAGTCCATTGGCAGCAATGCACTTGTAATGACCAAAATCTTGATCACCCGTGAGTGGCACTTTTACTTTGTTTTCTCTGGCTCTGACTCTGTTTATTTCACTTCCTTCAGGTTTGTACCAAGAGAGTGTTGGTGTAGGAACACCATCAGAAAGACACTTCAAAGTCACTCTCTGGCCAATCCAAGACTTCTTAGATGACGTGGTGATATCTTGAATTGTGGGCGGGTCTAAGGATAAATGAAAATGCAATAAGCAATTGAACAAGTGATTGGTGATACTTCATGCAAATCAAACATTAACTGTGTCATTGACAGCAAAATATGCCACAGTATTACACTTTACAACAAGGCAAAAATACCTAGCAACATATTGGTCGGACTGGACGATCCAAACTCTGATTTTTTTGTTTTGTTTTTTAAATCTGACTTTTAAAGAAGCGAACTTTTACGCAGGAAAAAACACAAAGAATACTTTAATGGTTTAGTTCTAGTTGTTTTCGTCTTCGAAGTACACCTTATGCGATTGCTACGGTGCACAGATTAGGCCGTAAGATGTAATTCACATACTAAAATTAAAATACTAAAAACTGAAAACAACAGTGAAATAAAGAATCCCTTATTCGATGGTTTAACATATGACAGGAGCACAAATTTTGCTCATTGCTCGTATTTTTTCTCGCCTCTTCAGGGCTAGGAAAAATTACTTTGCAACTAGCTAAAATAGGGTGTATTTTTTTTTTTTACGAAAAGGAAAGAATATTAACGCGAAAGGAAAGAATATTAACGCGAAAAAGAAAGGAAATGTCGATTTAACTCACACACAGGTATTCTTGTGATCGATTTTGTGTGTTGTGCGAATAACATTAACTAAAAATAAACAATATCGATGCCACGGATACCTGTTAGTACAAAATGTAGCCTACAGACTGCAGACTGCAGAATGCAGAGTGCAGACCGGTTACAAAATATGGACTAGGTACAAAATGTAGACTGCGGACTGCAGAGTGGTACAAAAAGCAGACTGAGAATCATAAGTGTTTTTTCGTCTGGTATGTGATAACATGTCATCTTACAACTTACCGAGCGTCACGCAATCGCTTTTCCATGATCAGCTTTCACGATTATTTGCACTATTGTGGAATATTACTGGCCCGTTTCTTGATCAAAATCGTTCTTAATATAATTTTAAGCCTTCATATAGTCTTCTCACTTTGCGTGCGGGTTGGTTGGTGTGATGTCTGTACAGCTTTTACCAACTTAATATAAGTAGATGTAGATGTAAACCTTCCAGCCGGCTCATTGCTTAAACAACATTTCAGACTGTTTTAATCCTCCAAATTATTTCGATTGGAATGTTTAATTCAGTCGTGGTGTAAAGAAATTAACTTTCGGATTACTTCTTTATGAAATCTGGACAAGCGTTTTTGCCTAAAAAGTTTTCAAATAATAGCGAACGGCGTAAGCAAGCACTAGACAGGAGTGTCGAAACGTTGGGTGTATGAATTGTAACTTCTTCGGTTATATTCATTAAATCTGCAACCCAGAGTAGCATCAAACTATGTCTTATAGCAAGGTTTACTTGTTATTCATATAGAAGTCTGACGCGGTAATTTGATTTTGAAAATATCGTCATATGAGGACTCGTCAAACGTCTAAGAAATTATGAACCGCTTAAGTGTGATGCAAACAAACTAGCGGGTTTCATGGATTTAGTTCTACTAGTCAAGGAGCCAGACCCAGCAAAAAATGGTTTCGTTCAACCCACCCGACAGAAAAGGTTTGACAGTTGATTCTGATAGACCAATACCTGCTCTTTAAGATAAGATACTATGTAGTCCCGAATTGTGGTACCCCTGACGAGATAAATGGGGCTTTATACCATGACATGACACTCAGCATAGAGACGAGGCTCAAACAGAAATTGACCTCAAATTTCATCTTCTTCCACTAAAGTGCCCCAAACCTTTCTGGAAAAGTGATGAGCATGCACCTGCCTACAATATGAGTGTTCACATGGTACGACAGCATGTCACGTGATTATCACATGACTATTTTTTCGTCAAAAAGCAGCCTCTTTTGTCGATCCTGACATATTTCAAATCCTGCTGAGACTAGGGTAAAGGACTTATTCAGGCTTTTCATCATATCGGGATACAAAGAAGTCGTGTACTTTCGAATTACATTAAAAAAAAACATTTGGAAGCGTAGAACTCTAGAAAATCGACAATATTAGTGCTGGTCTCTCTTCCGTCACTTTTTACATGGAAACGAGGCTGGAATAAAAGCACCCTCAAAACGGGTCAAATCTTTGAAAAAGTGGTATGAAAAAGATGTAAAAAAGTAATATCACAAGAATATAATTTTAATGAACATTTTTCTTATACATATTCAGATTTTATGAATATTAGTAGACTGCAGTGTTATTTCAAAGTTCTTTGAAATATTTAATATTTTTTTCAACAAAACGTTCTATAAAGGCTATATAGCACCTTAAATATCCTTGAGCTCTGGTGTGGTTTAAAGTAGTGAGCTTTAGTGGTTACGGTTGCTTTAGGAACAATGAATGCCTTGTCTTCTCTGAAAGATAAGGAATGGTTCAAGCCATGGCAAATTAGTTTCCAGGCCTTATTTTCAGACCGCCATTTTGGATCCTCAGAATCAGATTTGTAAACGGAGTTTTGTATCCGACTGTGGATGTAAACGGCCATCAAAGAGTTCAAGATAGATAAGGTTTGATATCTTAACTGTATTACGGCGACTTGTTTCCTCTCGTTTTTCTCAAAATTCATGCGCTGAGACTCTAGAACATCGCTATTGCACCTGCTAGTAATATTATCATTTGTATTTCCTTTCCTGCTTGATCATATATCTTCCTTTAAAAAACATGTTTTAGCAATGTGTTGAGGTTATCAGCAGGATTTTTAGACAGAGCTCTTTTTTATTGTAAAACTCTGTCAGATACGTAATTCGGATGTATTTTTTGTAAAAGCCGATTTAAAAGTGAAAACGTCTGGAAATAAATTATCTGCACAGGTAATAAGTCTCACAAATGCTGTAGATGACATGGAGGAAAAGGATGGTTGGCAGCTTTTTCCCATGCCGGCAAAGAGAGCAAAGAAAACTTCTTTCGATAAGTGCATTTTTTGCCAGAGTAGCAGTGACGTCCTTCGCTCTGGAAAACTGTCTTCAATACAGAAAGTCATGTCTGCTCTTGAAGTTCGGCAAGATGAAATCTCGCATCGTTTGTCAGCTGACGATCTCCGTAATGTAGCCGGGAAAGATATTTTGTGGCATTGATCGTGTTACGAAACATATACCAGCAAACAGAATTTACGGTATTATGGAGTACCATCCTCAAGTGATGTTCAAGTAGAATCTAAAGAGCGACGCATGGTGTTTGATTGGTCAAAGTGTCTTTTCTGCAAAAATGCAACAAGAAAAAAGGACCGATAGCTAATAAACATCGCCACCTTTGAAGCATGCAACAGTATAAAGGAATCTGCAGAGGCAAGAGGAGACCATGAACTGTTATCCATACTTCGGTCGGTTAGCTATGATCTTATTGCAGCGGAGGGAAAATACCACAAAGCGTGTCATGCCTGCTATATCAGCAAGGTTAATATCAGGCGGAAACAGAACGTCGCTACATCCACAAGAGAGGAAAACACTTTTGATCAAGTCTTCAATCAGTTACTGAAGGTCATAACCCCCGAAATTGAGGAAGGAAAGCCTACGACATGAATATTTTGCTGGCAATGTTCAAGAAGGAGCTGGAGAAGATAGGAATTGGTGCAGGTAGCTACACAAAGCAGAAGCTGAAAGCACGATTGATGGCTCATTTTAAGGAACGTCTTGTTTTCCATTAGTCACCTCAACAATCCAGACCGGAAGTTGTTTTCAGCAGCTCCATCTCCTTAATTGATATCATAAATGCAGCAAGCACTTGTCCATTACGTGACGAAACAAACTCTATCAGCATGGATAAGCCACAGTCAGAAACTTTCAGTTTCCTAGACATCTACACTATAGCTTCCATTATCAGGCGGGAGATGCTGAGACGTGAGGGCATTAACATCAACCCACTTGACATCCGAGATTTACACTTGGATACTGCAAAATCCCTTCCTCCCAAGAGCCTTTATTGGCTTATCAGGTGGATTGTTACTGGAGAACAGTAGAGCGACGACTCACCTTCTAGTGCAAGGAGTACAACCGATGAGCGGAAGATTGTAATGGCTGGGCAGGATCTTATTCATTGTGCAGAGTAAAGGCGCCCAAGCACGTAGGTCTCGCTATGACCGTCAAGCACTTAACTGGTTCCAAACAACTGATAACACTTTTAAACAGAATGGGTAACTGTTCTTCCTATGAAGAGATCGAACAAGTGGAGACCAGTTTGGCAAATGAAAGCTTAGCGAGAGCACATGCCATTGGTGTGGTGATCCCTACTAACATAAGACCTGGTGCATTCATTCAGTTGGCGGCTGATAACAACGATATTAATGAAGAAACCATCGACGGCAAGAACACAACGCATGCAGCAACACTTGCTATATATCAGGCAAAGCAGTACGGTACTCTGCCAGAACGGATTGTGCTTTCTGACCACTCCAAGAAGAAGCGATCACTGGATTCTGCTCAAAATGTAGTTGCCATGGAGGAAGTTAGTTTCGGAGGCAGACGTCCTACTTTAACTAATCAACAGTCTCCAGAGGAACAGACTATACCTGGTTGGAGTGGGTTCAATGCCATCACACACCCCACCATTCCTGTGAAGACTAATATCGGCTATCGCCCAATGATCCATGCAGAGTCTAGCAACTTTAGCACTCTTTACACCCTGATGAAACTGGCCCAAAAGATATGCGACACAATGGGACAGCACGATTCTGTAATTACCTTTCATCTTGCCCTCTACGCAAAAGCTAAGCAGCTACAAACGAAATACCCAGAGGGGTTTAAAAACACCGTGATCAGAATGGGGGGGTTCCACATTGCCCTTAACTTTCTCTCTCTGCTTTGAAAGAAGTATGCACAGTCAGGCTTGGAAGACTTACTGATTGAGTCAGGGGTTTATGCAGCTGGTACTAGCTCAGTTTTGATGCTTGGCAAGTCATATAACAGAGGTATTCGTGCCCACAAGTTAACCATGGAGGCGCTCTTCAGGTTGTTGTGGAAAGCCTTCCTAGACTGGCTGTCAAGACAAGCAGTTGGTATGGATGACCGAGTCAGACAAAGTGTTCCTGACCAAAGCAGGGAGTGTCGGAATACAGTGAGACAGGATTGCTTCGTTAACGATGCTTGGAAAGCATTTCAAGGTTGTGTCAATCCTCTCATGACACTGTTTGAGCGGTTCAAATCTGAAGGCAGAGAAAAGTCCAAAGTTTTTAGTCTCTGGGAAGGATACATTAATATGGTGCTGCTGCTTCTGCAGTTCGTTAAAGCTAAACGAACCGGAAACTGGAAACTCCACCTCTCCGCCACAACTGAAATGGTTCCATTTTTTCTCTATGGACAGGGTCAACTATTCCAGATGGCTTCCAGTCTATCTCTCTGACATGCATATGTTGCAGTTAACTCACCCCACAGTTCACCAAGAGTTCATTACTGGAAACCACAGTGTAAGCCGTTCTAACCAACCGTTTGCGCAAGTTTGGCCGGATATGGCCCTGGAACAATCAATTAACCTTGATACAAAGACAAAGGGGGGCATAGTTGGAATGAGTACGAACGAAGATGCTGTAGACCGATGGTTCTTAACCATTCACGAGCGAGCAGCCATGACATATGCACTAAAGGAGATGTGTGGTCTAGAAAACTGCGACCGCATTAGGACACACAAGGAGGCTGAAGCCACAAGAGTGAGCAGAGATGAGAGAGACGTACAGAAGTTGTTTGAAACCTTCAAGAGTGATCTCCTCAGATCAGAAGAAATCTCAGAGGAGGAAATACCCTTAACCTTAAGTAATCTTGCCACTGGTGTTGTTCTTCCAGGCGCAGATGGAAGCATTCTTCTCAACGCAGAAGAGTTAGGCAGAAAAAGCCTGGAAACCTTTCTTTCATCGCGAATCCAGAGAAATTAAATCAATTTCTGGGATCCAATCCAGCAGTGTGTCTAACTAGTGGTTCCGCAGTTGTTGAGCCAAATCTACGTTCGGATCATGAAGAGGCAGATACAAGACTTCTGCTTCATGCCAAACACGCTGCAGCCACTCATCCACGCATTGTGATACAATCACCAGACACTGATGTTGCCGTATTTTCAGTAGCACATTTTTCAGATTTAAACTGCCAGGAACTGTGGTTAAAAACAGGCGTCAAAGACAGACTGAGATACCTACCTGTCCATGAGATTCAGGCTTTCCTGGGGGAATCTCTTTGTAGATGTCTTCCATCGTTCCATGCACTGACTGGTTGCGACTCTACAAGTGCCTTCTTTGGAATAGGGAAGAAGAAGGCGTGGAAGGTACTGCTGACGAGAGAACAGATGCAACGTGATCTCTGTACTGTAGGACAGAATCCTGCCATACACGAGCCTGCGCAGAAGGCTGCTGAGTCTTTTATCTGCTCCCTTTACACTTCTGCAAAGAACTTTTCAAATGTAGACGACGCTAGATATTTTCTTTTTTGTCAACGAAATTTGAAAAGTGAAGACCTGCCACCGACTTCAGAATGCTTGTCTCATCATATCAAAAGGGCTAACTTCCAAGCCTTTGTTTGGAATAGAGCTTTGGTTCCACTTTGGAACATTCCCTCGCCAGACGAACATGGATGGAAGCTGGAAAATGGCAAGCTATTCCCTGTTCTGATGACAAAGAGTCCTGCCCCAGAAGGCATGACAGAGCTAACAACATGCCGCTTCACAACTTCAGAACGTAAACGTAGTTGTTCCTGTAGGAAAAGTAACCTCCCTTGTACGGAGGCCTGTTTATGTATGGCAGATGAAGGATGCTGCAATCCTCTGAATGAAGAGTTGTTGTCTGACAATGATTCTAGTGCCTCTGACACTGAGTGACAGTTGTTGTTTTTTATGTCAGTCTGCAAATTACATGTACTTATCAGATCATTACCTCTCCCGATACAGATCCGAACAACGGGCCAAAGCGACAAAGATTGGTAAAGATAGCAAATTTCTTAGGGAGTAATTTTCAAGACCTAAGTGTTTGTAAGACAGATTATCATCAGTGGTTGTAGTTTACACGTAACGAAATTAGAACATGTTGCAAACTGGTATCTTTTTGACTTACAAGATGACACCACTTAAAAATACCTACTGCTTTCACATTGTGAAGAGCTGTTGCCAGTACCTTTCACTCGCAGTCGTCTCCCTTTGAATTTCAAAGAATGACTGACGGCAAGAAGCTTCCATACCTATAGTTCCACATGTGGTTGTTAGCTCAATAAACAGAATCCAGTCTCTGTACAGCAGAATATTAGTAAATCCGCGTTTTTTAATTTTTGTCATAAATTAACAGAAATAAACGTAAAATGTTGGCAGATATGCATAGAAACAATTTTTATAGGCTATCATAGAAATGCCAGCATTCATATGCTTTCATATTTTCACAGCATCTTTCATTTTTTCAAAGATTTTCACCCGTTTTGAGGTTGCTTTTATTCCAGCCTCGTTTCCATGTAAACATTGATGGAGGAGAGACCAGCACTAACATTGTCGATTTTCTGGAGTTCTACGCTTCCAAATGTATTTTTTTAAACGTAATTCAAAAGTGGACGATCTCTTTGTTTCCTGATATGATAAAAGGCCTGAATACGTCCTTTACCCTAGTCTCAGCTGGATATGAAATATGTCAGGATCGTCAAAGGAGGCCGCTTTTTGATAAAAAAAATAGTCATGTGACAATCACGTGACATGCTGTCGTACCATGTGAACACTTATATTGTAGGCAGGTACATGCTCATCATTTTTCTAGTAGGGTTTGGGGCACTTTAGTGGAAGAAGATGAAATTTGAGGTCAATTTCTGTTTAAGCCTCGTCTCCATGTTGAGTGCCGTGTCATTGTATAAAACCCCATTTATCTCGTCAGGGGTACCACAATTCGGGACTACATAGTATCTTATCTTAAAGAGCAGGTATTGGTCTACCAGAATCAGCTGTCAAACCTTTTCTGTCGGATGGGTTGAACCAACTCCTTAAATAAGGCTTTTTCAGAAAATAGCTCCTTGACTATACTGTAAAAAGAGTGAGCTGCATTCTTTGGACATGGTAATTTTTCATCTATATATTTTTATGCTTTCTACTCGACTCGTTCAAAATAAAGGAAATGCTTTTCGTCTCACAGAAAATGGGACCACCTCTTAAATAAAATAAAGCAGAAACATATTGCATCCTTCAAGTAGTATATTGTTTTGATAGTTTCTGTCATTTTGTTGTGGTCGTTTCGGTCGTTTCAGTATGGTCGTTAGGTTTGTTTCGTTTTCATCATTTCGTTTTTGTCGTTTCGGTGGTTTCCCTTGTTTAATTTCGTTTTGTTCGTTTCGCATGTTCCATTTCAGTCATTTCCTTTCGCTGTTTCGGGATTTAGTAAGTGTCAACTTGAAGGATGTAATGTCGTTTGGGTAAAATTTCCTATACGGCCGTCTATTGCACCCCGTTTACATGAGGAAACAATTGCATGTCTAATTCCTATTGTAGCTTTGTTCAGAAGCCTAAACATAAAGGTAATATGCTTCTGCTTTATTTTACTGTAATGTGTTTCTTTTTATGTAAAATGTAACATTTAATTTCACCCCTAAACTGCTTGCAAATAATTAAATATATGTTTTAATTCATGTGTGAGAAGATAAAACTGAAGTGTCGCACAATTTACACTCTAGAAATTGAAGTCAGGTGAGCAGGTGTCAGTATTTTCGTATGATTCTCTCGAGTCTGCAATTTTTTATTGCTTTGGCCTTTTAACAAAGCCTCTTTTATATCTCTGCGTGCCGGTCAACGATTAAAATCTCAGTGAAAAGATGGGTCATATTTTCGCATTTTTTTAAATTCCATCTTTAAGTTTTTTTGGCATTTACTGTTTGAAAATTCATAAATGGCATGGCTTTTTTAATCTTTTAAAGAGATATTACTCATTTTTAAATTTAATTCCTAAATTAAGAGGTTAATTTTATTTCAATTATTTTGAAGCTTTATTCGATATAAGAACACTTGACTGCCTTAGTGCTTGACATGCTTCACTAATACATGTCAGTTGTGTACACCTATTATTACAGAGGTATTTAAAAAATATGTTTGGTACAGCTATTGTTCTCGGCGGACCACCGAAAGCACTGAACTTCAAATTTTGTACACGAAGCTTCCCCCTAGGTGGAAGAACAGTATTTTGTTTACCAGGCAATTGCACTTACTGCAGTGATATATTCAAGTAATACTCTGCATGTATAAAACTGAATACATAACATCTGTCATGACTGTGACATTTTATTTGCCCCTCACATTTCCAAGTAACACTATATTTAAGACTGTTAAGAAAGCAAACAAACAAATAAACAGAAGAGAGTGAAAGAAGGGAAACTATAGACTTCACAATTCAATAGAAAAAAGATCACAGAATATTTAAGAAGGGAGACTTGAGGGGAGGCTAATTTCATCCAATGCCTTTCATGCTTTTGATCAAATTAAACTTAATCAGTTGTGTGGTTTGCCTAAAATGTGGCAAATTGCCAATGTGGTCTTTAAGACATCTGAGAATAAGTAGTGATTCTTCTCAGATGTCAGCTTGTAAAAGATACACATTAAGAAAAGCTGGCCATAGGAAAAAGTACACACCATCAAAAAATCATAAGATTTGAAGAGAATTGGTTATGTGATTGGGTTGCGATAATTAGACTGATTGTGGGTGAGGTTGAGGAAATTTTCAATTTTGAAAGGGTTTTTCTTGAATATTGACTTTGGGTTTGTTGTTTTTTTGGGTATGTTTTGGTGAAATTTCTACAGCTATGAATATTAATACACCTGTTTTCTAAAACGTTGCAGTTTTGAGCATATGCACAGTTTTTCTCTTCTTATCAAAGAGCTAATGCACGATGCATGTATATTTCACATCGAAAGAACACTACTTTTTCTTTAGAGTGCGAAGGTGAAACAAGGACTTGATATCCCCTATTGTGCTAATCCTTTGTCCTTATAATTTATTCTGTCATCACTTTTTCGTTGGAACAAAAAGTGTATTTATTTCTTGGAATTTTTTTTCAATTGCACCATTTTGAAAATATGTGTATTTATTTATTTTTTAATTTTAATTGAGTACTTCCTTTTTATGTGACCGTTTATTACAAGTGGAAGACAATACAAACAGGCTGTTGTCACTCAATCAAAGGTGGCCAAGACCACTTAATAGAAGTGAGCACTAAAAAGAGGTGAAAATAACAGCGATTGAGGAGAAAAAATTGGGGATTTTGGCAACTGACCAAGAAAGACAGGATGGCAGCTTTTTATGACATACTGAAATGAAGACTTACATTGCACAGTGACATAAGCTCTTACTGTCTTTTCCTGTCTCCCCCCATTGGTTGCGATGCAAACATATTCTCCTGCATCGTTCCTGTTACTACTGAAGATGTTCAAATGTCTCGTGTGGGACAAAGTAATCCCAGATTTTTCCCATCTTATCTGAGGTTCAGGAAAACCCGAGGCATCACAACCCAAAAACAGAGGAGTTGACGTGTTAACTGTTATATTCTGTGGCACTTCTGTAAACTGGACAGGAACTAAGTGAGAAGAGAGAAACAACAAAATTTTCACACCAGAACATTAAAGTGTGATTTGGTTCAAAACGATCCACTTCTTACGCTATAGAAATAAGATTATAAAGTGTAGCACATACCTAAAAAAATTATAAAAAAGTGAAAACAAACTTTCACTATGTCAGTTTAACAGAATTTGCATCCGTTTTAAAATACTCTAATAACAAGAGTAAGTTTACAGTTTTTGGCAGACACAGGATAATTCTTTTGGAATCATGGTTTGTTTGTTTGTTTTTTTAACATAATGAGACCTAGGATTAACCTCAAACTTGTACCTAAATTTCAGTCATACTGCTACACAGTAAAAATAAAATGTATAATCTTATATAGGCTCCCCAAAAAGCTACACAAACTTAGACTTCTTGTGTCGGAGAACAATCTAAGGTAACAAACCAAATCTGGTCAGGCGAGCACTGCCATTTCCCCCAAATCAGTGAACATTTCATTCCTATTATACTCTTGTGAATCATTATTAGGCTTGTTTCATTATCATTAGACCAAGTTCATCATAAGTACACATATGGTTTTATTATTAGGCACCTGTTCATCATTATTAGGCACCAGCTCATCATTATTCGGCACCTGTCCAGCATTATTAGGCACAAGTCCATTATTATCAATTACCACTTTATTCTCATCAGGGACAAGTTTTGCTATTAGGCACCCATTTATTATTAGGTATCGGCTAAATTTTTTACGTCATGCATCCTTCATCAGCACTTTCCCAGGTACCTTAGGAAGGAGCATTGCGTGGCAAGCTGAGTTATGCTTGCGAGGGGGATGCCTCCTCAGCTGGAGAGTAACGCAAAGATGTCAGTAAAACCACACAACATCTGCCTCTTCCCCAGACTTCCAGACTTTTTTTTCTTGTTGGAGGAGGGGAAAGGGGGGGGGGGTGTAGGCACGACACGTCAAACTCAATACCAGGATCTCTATTTTTCCCTGTTAGGGGTTGTAATGATTCAACGAGTAGAAAGTTTCATTACCCCAATTTAAACTGGTAAAAAACGTTTTTCCTGTTTTGAATTATAATTCCAAATTACTTAAAAAAGCTCAAAGATGTTTCTACCCACCATTTACGTCCAGTCTCACAGTGGCTTCTGCTCCATCTCCAGCGTCATTATGTGGGACACATTTGTACACGCCACAGTGCTGAGATCGATTGACCTTATTCAGAGTATACTCACTGTTGTTGTTCCTACCTAGGAGGCTGCCATTGAAATAGAACTCGTAAATTGACACTTCTGGCACAGCAGCCATAACTATGCACGTGAATGTAACTGTGTCCCCTTCCATGACGGTATTTTGTGAAGCATTGGTAGTGAGCCTTGCACCTTCGGGTTTGTCTAAAAATGAAATCAAATTAAAATATTAATGTCTGTATATATCATGGCTTCTACATTCCCGCTGGTTATGAATCATAACCCATTGTAAAAGTCTAGAGGGTACATGATAATGCAACAAGGAAGGGTTAATCTTGTGTGTGGGTTAATCTAGTATCAATCAATCGAGTGCCTTGGTCAGAAAATATAACGCTTTTGTAATGGAAAATTGCAGCAAGTCATCCACCAATGGCTAGGATGCTGACTAAAAGCAAAATACTTTAACTCACATATCGTATGCTGAAAAACAATGGCATTACTGAAGCAAGAAAAATAACACCAACTATATTGTTATCAGGAGATCTATTATAAATCCTCTGGTAACTAAAATAAGCAAGTTGTGAAGGCCAACTCTACTTGTTATTAGACATAAAAACGTTGTCATTCATGCAGAATTTCCGGTGAAAATCCTTAATTTTGAGCCAGAGGATGGGTGCAACGGTGCCATAGAGGCTGCATGTGGGAGGATCTCATCTCCCAAAATAAATCCAAGTTGAATCTAAGACATTCCCTATTCTGCTCAATTGATACCAGGCCCGGGTTGTTCAAAGCTGGGTAAAGGTAACCCAGGGTTAGTGTGAAATTTTATTTCAGTTCTGAAAGCTTTAAGAGAAAATTTAATTTAAATCTTTTTGCTTGCAATTTGATCACTGGATGTTCTTAAAAGAATAGTGAAAATTTTCCCTAAAAGAATTTTGAACAAAGAAATAAAAATTTATGAAAATTTAACCCTTGGTTAGGGCTAATCGGCCTTTGAAAAACTGAGCCCAGGATGATATATTTATCTTAGGAACAGAGCCTTTCTTGGTCAATTAGAGTAAATCCGGCCATTTTCCAGAAAGCTTTAAGTCAAACTAAGGAATAAAACTGTGCTTGAAAGTGCAAAGCGATGCAAAACTCTTAACTTTAAGTTTAAACACGACGGAAGAAAAGTGTGACTTTGTCGGCCACGTGAAAACAGAGGTGGGCAAACAAGCATTTTCATAGCCGGTGTTGATTATGGGTGAACTCATTGATTCAAATTTATATTAAAAAAAACTATTTCCATGAGATTAGGAACATCTTAAAGCTCAATAGCTACTCAAATAAATTCCAACGTGTTTCTTCATCCAGTCGGTTTTCCCTTTTGTTTTACGCTTTCCTGAATTTGTTGGACACTTCTGTCACATGTGCTTCCCAAATATTTGCTCGAATTCTCCTTCTTTCGTTAATCCAAAATTTTACTTTTTAAACACATCGTAGCTATCATCAAAACACGATGAACACAATTCACTCAAGCGTTTGAAACCTTCTGTGCCGAGAGTTTTTAATATCTTGTTTCGTGCTCATTACATGACATGAAGATCGCATAGGGCAGAATGCTGTGACATTCATTAAATATTCATGATCACCGAAGCGCAAATACGCGCTCTGAAAAGCCCAAAATTAGAGAAGAAAGGGCCATAATTGACCAAGTAGCGTTGATAAAACTTGCTTTCCTGATTTCAAGAATTAAAAATCTTAAAACCCACGCACGGAATTTTGAAGAGGAATGTTGTATCAACAATTTAAGACTAAAATAAAGAAGATTGAACAAGTGGAAGGAGTATCCTTTTGCACTTGAAAATAAGGAAAAATTGACCTTTTTTTGTATGAAGTCCGTTTTCCAAAGCAAATTTCTGAAAACTTTTACTGAATTTCGACAACCCACGCACGGTTTATGGAAAATTCACCTTTTCTCATCAAGAATCTGCAAAAAGTTTACAAATTGGTCAACGGGAACCACTATCCTTTTCAGTTTGAAAACTGCTGGTTGAATTCGCGTTTGAAAATGGCGCGTCTTGAGCGTGCGAGCTATTGTTTTAAGCCTTCGATTGAATAACAATGGTTACCAAGACTAAATAATAGACCATTCATAAAAACCATTCAGTTGTAAAGTTATTCACTATTACCGCGAATTTTAAAAGTAAGTAAAGTAAAGCAGCTGGTTTATTCAAACAGCCGATCATATCGCGCAATGGATAAAGTCATGGAAAACGTCAGCGATCGGGAGCTCTTTTCAGAGCTCGTTGACAACCCGATCAATCCGTTACACGTACATATAGTGCCTCCATTTGTGAAAGAAAACAACCCGATGTTTTATCTTCAAATAAACGGAGAGGCTGCGTTTCAAGTTCACTTTTTGCGAAACAAAACCTCCTTTTGACGAAGCAAAACCTTAGCGAAACTTATAATTATGCGTCGGAGTCAAACTTTTGCGAAACAAACAACGCCGAGTTTATTCAAACGAAGAAAGAAACAAAAGCGGGTTGTGGTCATTCAAACAAAGGGAGTAACAATAACGCACTAAAGCCATTGTTCAGTTTGCCGCCACATTCAAGTTAATGAGTATTGCCGCGCGTTCATAGCAACCAATAAAAAAGCTTCTCTGTGAGCTCCATGAATAGTAATAAGCGTTATGACAGACCTATGCGTCTTCTTGAACTGTAAGTAAATGTCACAAGAACAATAGCCATTCTAGGCTATGAGCATGTCGCGCAAAAAATTGTTTTGTCTTTCCCAAGCTTTTCATCGCAAACTTTCGTTCACCAATGAATATTCCAAAAAATACTGCTCTTTGTTTCGGCAAAATGACGCGAAGTGCAGGTGAGAATCTTGATATGATATTTCTCTACAATAATCAAGAGGCGGTAAGGGAAATTACCGTTTAAACTCAATTCCACTTGCAAAGAGGCAGATATTGAATATGGCACGTTCAAAAGATTGTCACAGAACGTCGGCGAAATTAGATTTGTACCAGCACAAGTGATACCCTAATGCCAAAATGTGATCGGAGAGAGCAGCAAACCCTAGTGCTGCAATCTCGTTGGCTTGGGCAAAATGCCATTTTTGGACATTTACGTCGTTTTTGTTTGTTTTTTTGTTCAGTTGTCATTTTGTTATTTGATGAGAACTGATAGCTTTCCAAATTATTATAAGAGACCCATGAATTAATAAAATCGGCTGTGAGCCACTAAAATTAAATAATAAATGATGAAGAGGTAAATTGTAGACCCCATTAAACTGGTCTTGTATTGTACTTTTAGTTTTAACAGGTCATGTTTTATATATGTGGTATACTCCAAGGAATCATGTACGGTTTAATTTCCTTAATGAAGAGTGACTTGAAAATCTAGAGATTAGCATACTGTTCACGCTTGCTTTTCACCGGCTCCTGACGAAAGAAGTCGAATGCCTGAACACCGACACAATTAAGTACCTCCCAAACCATAAAGTTATGGAAATCAATTACGACTGCGCAGTATTTGGTTTCCCTTTCCCTGTCTTTAATTGAAAAAAAAAAACAAGTTCATCTATTTTGTGTTATTTGGCAGTCGAGTTTTCAGTGTGAAGTGGCAAGGCTTACGAATAATGAAATATCAAATAGATTCTAATCCTCAAATAATATATCTCTTCGAACGCCTCATATTCAAATATATGTGCAAATCTTAGGCATGTGGTTCTAGTTTCAACTCATTTTGACATCTATCAGCTGATCGTAGCTACATATATATAACTGCAGACAGTACTGTTTCGGCCTTCTGGGCCTCATTAGTGCAGTGCTGATGCTAGGATGGAGGTAAGGCCATATAGCCACCCCAAGTGATCTCACATATGTGGTATCATCTAAGCCATGCCAGAGTGCTCAAACTAGAAAAACTAGTGAGCATGCATTATGCTAGCAGCAATGACTCATCCTAGTAGAGTGCTCAATTTGGACATGAAAGCAAAGCCTTGTATGCCAAAGAGCTATATCTAACTATATATTTTATATATATATATATATATATATATATATATATATATATATAATGTAATTTTGAGCAATTCTCAGCTTTCCATTAAGCCCCCACCAGAGCCCTCACACAGAGTCAGAATATGCACTAGCCTTGCGTCCTAGTCAAACGGAATGAATTTTGGGATGTCACAATTACTCGGAAATGGCTTTGAGCCATTTTTTGAGTTACGTGTAAACACAGTCCAACTGAAGCAATGACCTGCTTAAAAACGTCACGTCCTCCTAGGCAAAATAATGTGAGCAATGATTCCACCTAGATTCAATTCTCTTAGTCAAAAGTTGGGACCAATGTATACAAAGCGGGAAAGAATTTGAGGTGGAACTATGTTTCCTTACACTTTTGAACAGATTCGTCAGTTTTGTGTAACTGACCAAAATAGCAGGAGTCGCACTGTAAATGAAGTAAATTCAGAAATAAAAAATTAAGGTTAAAATATACTCACAGTGGACTACAATTGTTGTGTTGATGGAAGTGACTTCCATTGAGTTATTGGCTCGACATGTATATTGTCCTGCATCCGTTCTGTTTATAATATCAAACTTTAAGAAAGTAGTTTTCTTCCCTGAACTTTCCAGTACTCCATTTCTAATCCACGCTACATCCGGCAGTGGTTTTCCAGAAGCTTTACACGCTATGGTGACAGGGGAACCCTCAATGTAATAGTTTCCTCCTAAAGAGAGGTTTATAAGTGGTGCCTCTGAAAGGTAAAAAAGACTATATCATTCCTCGTGGCGTAGCAAATATTACCTGGCCGGAGTCTTAAAGTTTTACTCAATTTCAATAAAATAAACAAAAGCATCCAGCAATTGGTTCCCAACAACCCACTAGTATAAGGCGGCTTCACTCAGTACAAGGTAACTTATTGGCGCTTGCTACTGAAGAACTTGTTCGCAAGCTAAATTGTAGGGCAGAGCCCCAGCCTCGGGAATTAGTAAGGGCTAAGTACCTTGGCTTCTGAGCTATTCCCATTTTTTGGAATAAATTTTTTGCTGCTGTACGAATAAGTTGGAATAGAGCCAATCAAGCCACACTTTACTCGGACCTTGGCCTGACAAAGGATCTACAAAAGATATCCTCAACCCAGAGAACTGAAATTTTGATGAAAGGGAAACTATGGATTCTTCGAGATAAAAAGAATATCCCAGTGGCATGCTGAATGCTGCTTGCCCATTACTTACAGTTATAATAAGAACTTAATCATCTCCTTGCTCTGATTGTTCTTTTATCAAACATTGAATAACTTGATTGTTCAGTATGATTGTTCTGCAAAGGGAGTTTGCAGAAGGGAGAGTTTCGAACTTTTCCTCAGCATTTTGAAGAATTATACCCACAAATAAAACGTTCTTAGCCCAAATGAAACGCAAAGAAAACAAACTACTTCCCTGCACTTAGAATGGACTGTATGGAGACCACTGTTAACTGTTTTGTGCCAAAACTAAATGTTATTAAACTTTTTGCTCCTTCCCAGCAGAGAGATAATTATTCAGCAAATTAGACACATCCTCAATCTGTCGTGGGCATTATATTTACAATGAAGCAGCGTCATTTCATCAGAGCTCTAGGAATACATGTTACCTCCCTAAAGAGGAGAGTTACATTTCAGTACCATTGCGAATTAGTGTTCCCTAAACTTATGACGAGATGATTTGAGTTGGTCCTTAAAACTAAAGTGAAACCAGTCAGGGCCATAGCAAACATGAGGCAAACAGAAGCACTGGCTTGCAAACAAATAAACAAACAATTACATTTTCATACAACACGGTCCAGTCTTGGTTTTAGTGAAAATGCAAAACAGGCAGTACCTAGAATGTTGGATGAGAATACTTGAGATAATAATCGACACAAGATTTGAGCTTGTTTGACATTAGCAAAGAAACTGTCTTCCAGACCATCAAGTGATGCTGGTGTTAACTAAGAAACTACAGAAGATGGTGGGAAAGAAGTTGTACAGGTAACGCTAAAAATATTACGCAATTCATGATGTACTCGAAGTAATATTCTCGCAGCTACGGTTAAAGCACTTTCAAAATGTCGCCTAAAGTAGAAGTCAAAACCCTAACAAGAAAGAATGATCAACCATTATACTAGGAAACTGGGAGGCCAGAAGAAGGCCATTGTCCTTTTAATGGTACTTAAATGTGCTGCCTATCAAAAGTAACAAAATAATTCTTAACTGTGTTCTGGAACAGTGCTGGCCGACTTGTTTGTTTCCTTTCTCGTTTTTGTCATATAACTCCTACTTTGTTTTCCTTGCATTGGTTACCTGTTTGTTTCAGAATTGCATTTAAATTGCTTATTTTAGCGTTCAAGGCTATCCACGGGCTGGCACCTCAGTACATTACGGATCTAATTAACGTTAAGCAACAATTCGGACGTATGATATTACGATCTCAGTCTGAACTACACTTATTGCCACCCACGACCATAACTAAGAAAACTTTAGGTGATAGATCATTTATGGCATCTGCTCCTAAACTTTGTAACAGATTGCCATCAAATATAAGAGCAGTAAATGATCTTAATTTTTTTAAAACACCTCTTAAAACACATCTCTTTAGACAGGCATTTTCATGTTTGCTTTCATAGCTCGTTTTCATACTTTTTTTTCTTAGTTAGTCAAATTGTATATTCTTAGCCTATTTCGTTTTCATTTTATTTTGCTTAGTCTTATTGTATAGCGCATTAGATCATATCCACATGTATTTTGCGCTATATAAGTAAAAAATTATTAAATTATTAATTATTATTTTTATTGCAGAAACCGTGGAAGCATTAGCCTCATCAATGTCATCAGCGGTGTCAATGGCGGAAACCTTTGGATGTATGTCAAATTTAAGTGCTCTACCTGGCTAAACGATACCAACACGGAAGACCCAATGCCACGTGGAAAAAGGCGCTTAATCACTTGATGATGAAATATGGTTAGGACAAACATGAAATTTGTTCGAAACCCAATGCTAAAAGGATAATGATGAACACACTAAGTCTAAACTTGCAAAACTATTGACAGTGCATGGGACATCTTGGCATCCACACTGGATACGTGGTTAGCAGACAGGAGAAAACTGTTGAATGAACAGCTCTCAAACTGGTCAAAGGAGGCCTTTGGGTTCTCTTTGATGTGCAAATAGCTTTCCACCATCGGCAATCTAATATTTGCAAATTTTCCTTTTTCCATTTGCTTTTAATTTTTGAAATAAAATGTCAAACAATACATTGCTGGTACGTCAAAACTAGCGAATGATATATGTTAGGGAGTGGATTTAACAAGATGTCACAAGCTTCACTTCATTCACAAGGTTCGGTATCCATTTTACAGCTGTAATTCACATTGCTTTTAAGGATAAAGAAGTCACCTTTGAGACTTAAATTACTAATTCATTGAGATTAAAGTATTCTTTAGCATATTTACAGCGCTTTTCATTTTAAGGTTCCATTAGGTCTATGTTGATTGAGAGGGTACAGAAGAATCATCTGTAAAATTTGCAAGATGTGTTTGTTACAAAGATGGATGAATAAGAATTGCCTTCCTATGGTAAAAACAACAACAAAAAGAATATGATGTGTGACCCTTGATTTTTTCTACAAGAGAAATATGAGACACGGATTGGCTTTGGGCTACATAAACCACATGTGAATGATGATTCGTTTTGCCCCTTTTAAGCCATAATAACCTGGTATCTTTCTACCAAAATACAATTTGAAAAGAGAAGTAGTGTGACAGGTATTGCATTACAGTTCAACTAAGCCAACAGAACTTGACAAATGTATAATTAAAATACTGTGATGTAGAAAGTTACATGGTTCTGACGGAGTACAGTGGCAAGGAAAGAAAGAAGATTATGTCATGGCTGGTGAGCGCAAACAATTTTCATCCATGAGTCATTGGGGATCAAAAACAAGCAAGTGAACGTAGTAAACAGTAAGTTTGGATTCTTTACAACAAGTGAATAAAATCCTTCAAACGGAAAATGAAGTAAATTGTACATAAGTATTAAGATATCACAAATGTTTTCAGCTTTGAATCACAGTCAAATGACCAAGAAGTTATATACTCAATATCACACTCATTTTCATTTACTTAATGTTGATAGGACATGGGAGATAATGTATTCAAAAATGAAAGGTAAAACACTCAGAGAAAAGATTACAAAGTCTGTTCAAAGAACTACATGCTTCTGTTTTATACATGAAAAGCTTTTGAAAAGTTTAGTTTGCATAAGTTCACAACTCTCAATTAAAATTGAATACTTTTAGTCTCTTGGAGCACTTTGTGGAATTCAGCCCGTTTCTCAGTGGACCAACCAAAATCAGCAATAAAATTAGAGATGTTGAACTGACCTTCATGAATAACAGTATCTGCTAAGAACAGTATTCCTACCTAGCCACGTCGATCATCATTGAATTATTTTCTGCTTGCGTGCTCAGCGTCTTTCAAAAAGCATAAAGAGCTTGGATCATAGACTTCGTTGGTTTATTGCTTTATAATTTTAAGAACATTTTGCTCCATCACGCAAGTCTCAACTTACCCCTCAGTGTCAGACATTACCTAAGGAAGTCACCATTCTGTTGACTAAATTTCCATCTGCAAACCTTGAAGATCATTATCCTCAGAGAGCAGCAAACGGCGTAACGCTGGCTTTCATTCCCTTTGGCAAGTCCCTTTAAAAGGCTTGAAAAGCAATGCCATTTTTTCGCACCAATTTAATTTCACATACTGCCTATGACTGGTCATGCAATATTTTCCGTCATTGATTTGACAAAATCGTGCGACCAATCACATTGTTTCTAAGTTTGACTGACCATTTTTAATTGACAGCTTTGCTGATATTGTACTCACATTAATAAAGTTATCCATGCATAACAAAGCAACCCAGAAGCAATAACTCTTTGATAACTCTTTAATTCCTCACTGATGAAAAAAAGAAATTTCAGGTAAATGGTGGCATTTATTTCCTCCTTTTAGGAGCGTGGCTTCGCATGCCAAGTTTCAGCCCTGCATCATATGAAGGTTTGCACAAATTTATGTTATAGTTTACCTTCTCCAGATCTCAGCAATGAGAGACATGAGTTAAATGCATTTGATATAATTATTATATTATTAATGGTTATGTCTATAATACGTACCTGCCACAATAAGCTGCACTGTACTTTGCACATCGTAAGAAAAGCTTCCCCTCATCTCACATCTAAAATTCGCATTGTCTCTAGGGTTGATGTTCTTGATAACTAGGGTAGCTCTTCCTTCAATTTTAACTCTTCCTTTGTAAGAAAGTGGAATATTAGGATGTTCTTGGACACCATTACTGTCACTAACCATCATTTGGACAAATACAGTATTTACCAGAACACTATAGATAATGTTCTGAACCTTATTATGTGGATCAGTGTAGTCCCACACCAGGTCAACATCACTACCATTGTTAAAGTAGCTTGGATCAGAAGGTTCCTGGGTAAAACGCACATCCACACCCCCTGAAACAGACAACCATAAACATTATATTCTCAGCCTTTTGGTTGCAAGTGTAAGGAGAATATTAAGGAAGAAGGTCTTATTAATAGAGTCCACCACAGAGGCTATTTCTGAGAAACAGAAATTTAAAGGAAATGGTAGCATTTATTTTCTCCTTTTAGCATGCCAAGTAAAAGTAACACTATTGTTCCCAAATGGCAGGTTAGCTAACCACTTTCAGCCCTGCATCATATGAAGGTTTGCACTCTTCCTTTGTAAGATGGAGGAATTTTGGGATGTTCTTGGACACCACTACTGTCATTAACCATCATTCTGACAAATGTACCATCTACCAGAACACTATAGATAATGTACTGAATGTTATTTTGTGTATAGGTGTAGTCCCACACCAGGTTGGCATCACTACCATTGTGAAAGTAGCTTGGATTAGAAGGTTCCTGGGTAAAACGCACATCTACACCCCCTTAAATAGACAACCATATGTATAATAGTCTCAGCCCTTTAGTTACATGTATAAGGATAATATAACAACAATAAGTGTAAAAATACTAGAATTGGTATTCACTGATATCAATCAGCTCGAAACATAATCATTTGCAAAGAACTAAGGCTCAATAACATTAGTATATAAGTATTCGCACCTAACGAAAATATTTTTTGACAAGTTTCACTATCTTTAATTTCCGAAATGTGAACAGTGGTGAATTTCCAAAATTTAAAAGTGGTTCACTTGAAGAAATTTTTTGACGATGAACTTGTTGAGGTGGAAAATGGAAAGTGAGAGTGTACAGACATGTTATATGTCAAACCATCGAATGAGGGATTGATTATTCCACTCATTTCGTTTTCTAGTGTTTTGGCTGTTAGTTTTTGAAAATTTGTACGGACTTATATGAGCATCGTACCCATCACATAACATGTGCATGAAGAAGAAAGCAACAGAAAAGAAACCGTGTAAGTCTTTTAATGACCAGAACAAAATTCTTGCGAGCTTTTATGCTCACCGCTAAAAAATTCATGTTTAAAAATTGGAAATGAAATTAAAGATCACATGCATCACTTTTGTCCGTATTCTTGCCCTGTTCTACATTGTATAACTGAGGCATATGTTTTGTGTTCCATCGCCCTAATATGGTAATGACATAATAGTGAATAAAAATTGACAGATATTTGCCGAAGGCGAAGTGAATATTATTCATTGATCTTCCCTTACCCCTCAGCAAATAATTGTTTAAGTACAATTGCTCGCTCCAGTTGCTTTCTATTCTTGTTATAAATTCAGTGAATAAAGAACTAAGAATTGCGCACATTTTGTTACAGTTGTGTTGATTCCCTGTATCAGGTTGAGCAAGCAGTGTTATGAGATTTTTCACTTGAATCAGCAAAAACTTCATCCCTTTGTTTTTAAACATGTTCTGCTAATCTTTTAGCATCGTTCATGCCCTTTGCAATTCAATTTTCTGCCATTGCATTAATCATTTCCTTGTGAACCATTTGACAAAACGCGGGGTAGCCATTTGGAAATTTAGCACTCTTGCTATAATCATCATGCGCACGATGAAATAGCTAGATATGATGCAATCCGAGACCAATCAGAGCATGCACATCTCGATAATTACTTGAGCAATTATACTGATTATAGAATTTACTCATTGAAGTCATCACATAACACAGATAAAACAATAACAACAACACGATCACATAGGTGACATCGCCATTAACAATTTTTGCTTCTTCATTTAATAAAATAAATAGATTCCATGTTGTCATGGCTTTGTACAGTTATAAATAACAGAGGATGTCAAAACATGCTAAGAACATCAGTGACACTCTCAACTACGCCTAACTTATTCTGGGCATTCAGTTATTAAAACATAGCACAATAGTAAACAGTGCTGTAGTCTCCCTCGCTTTTTCGCTCCTCTGCTACTCGGTCGCTCCGTTTGCTATTTTTTTAAATTGATTGCTAAACTCACAACAACAAAATGGCTTCCCGCTTCGCTGAGACAAGATAAGAGAAAATAATTTTAGTCAACGAAGCAGCTTTCACAAAAAATACAAAAATAGCAATCAAGTGTCCTTTGATAGCATTGAATGGTAAATTAAGCAACCTTTCAAACCTTAATTTCTAACAGGAAAAATCAGATTTTTCTTATACTGTATTGTAACTCATTGTATTCAAGTGAAAGATGAAAATTCGACTTCTTTTCTACCTTTCTGTCACTAAGCATTCTGATATTTTACTTATTTGCATGACAGCAAGACAGGAACTAAATGTGAAAAATTGATTTCGTAGAATCCTTGATTTACCCTGAAAGCCAAATCTGCTTTTGCTTTTTTCCACTATCGCACAATGGAAGCCTGAGACAAGCCAGTTGGTTCATAAACTTTGGGAAAACGAAGTTTGTTAGTGGTAACATCTTTATAACTTCCTTACTCAAAAGGTCTGTTTCAATTTACAACGAGAATAATTTTAGCGCAAATGCATCACCAAGTTTAATATCATAACTTGGAATGATTGGGTTCCAAAAATGGTTAAATATGGTTGGCACATGTAAGAAATATAGATGGTTCATAGCTAGTGAGTGCGTGCAATTTCTATTCACAAGTTGTGAAAAATAAAACAACCAGCAAAGAACCAGCAAGTCTTTTTGTATACAATGAGTGGATAAAAATCACACAAGTGATTTGAGGAATTGCGGATTGTTTGTTTTTTATATAAAGAAAATAGAGCAACATTTACGTTACTGCTTGGAAAATAGTAATTAATAAAGAAACAAGGAATAAATTAGTTGAATGAAAAGCACTTAATTGTTAATACCATGGGAATTACAGCGCCAATTTGAAACATAAATTTCTTTTCATTAACATGTGCATGAACCAAATCGCAAAAGTGGATCGTAATGCTTTCTTATCAGAGTCAGAATCTATTAAACTTTTCGTACCATTTTGGAGGAGATTCCACTTTAGTTCCCCGGATTGCAAATGTCAGGGATTAATCAAAGCATAGATTTAGACAAAGATTGTTATCAGTTTGCATGAAGCAAAATCAGAGTGATTATCACCAATTCTCATGAAGTCCAGCTTTCTCTGACATTATCTTTTTAAATGAATCTACCTTGTTTACACCAACGGCTTACTACTTGAAGATTTAGATATATGAAAATTCACATATTTGCACTGCGGTGGAAAGATGAAATTAGAAGATCCTCGCAGCTAAGAACACTACTGAAACTAGTAGTTGTAAATAGGACCTGAAAAAAATTTCAGGCCTATACGGGATTTGAACCCATGACCTCTGCGATACCGGTGCAGCGCTCTACCAATTGAGCTAACAAGCCAACTGGGAGCTGGTCAATGAATTGGGTACAAATAAACATCCGAGTGAATGAAGATTTAGATATATGAAAATTCACATATTTGCACTGCGGTGGAAAGATGAATTTTTTTTCAGGTCCTATTTACAACTACTAGTTTCAGTAGTGTTCTTAGCTGCGAGGCTTACTACTTGTTATTAACCTTGAAGTCATGATTCTACAGTTGTATGCAGCCAGCAGATATTGCTGACATTCACTTTCATTCACTTTGGCAAGCCCCACACCTCTAAGGCAAAAAAAAAAAATATATATATATATATATATTTTCAATGGTCAAAAATTTCACTCACTCGTGAGAATCCTACCTATCCGAATTCGTGCAGTTTATTTGTTAATTAACAAATCTTTTTTTTTCCAAATTTGGCTTGGAGTAAATCTCAGTATGTACATGATAAGCCAACACACATACATACACATTTCAAACTGTTTGGTCCTGGTAAACCTTTAACTTTTTCTAAATATACAACAAAAATAAGTAGCCCACAACTACCAGTGTGGGAGACCACAATCATATGTGCATAAAGTTAAAAACTGGTCAAGTAGACAAATCATACATGTAACTATGAGCAAATAATTCTCAATTATCCATCCAAGTGCATTACGTAGTTTCTTTGGTACATGATTGCTACCTGAAGGAAAAGTCACATTGACACACTCAACTTAACTTGTTTCTTAGACTTGCTGAATATAGGTACAGTTGAATTCAGTTTATGTGAACTTTAAAGACTTTTGGAATAAATTCTCTTTAATTTTGGACAGTTGTGTGATAAGAAAACTTGCGCATTCGTCGTGATGGGAATTGAAAAAAATGTTGTGTGGGCTGAAGGTGGGATGGGCAGAGGTCATTAGGCAGACAGTGTCCTTTTTGTTGGTGCGTGTATGTTTGTTGGGCCGGTTCCTCGTGTAAGCCAATGACAATGTGTGGCACATGTGAAAATCAGTGTGCGTATACGCCTGAACGCTGAAGATATATCAAGTCCAAGGAACAGTTTTGGTCTCGGTTCGCGTTTTTGTCAACATAATGAACACATATCAATTAAAAAGATGAAACGTATGGACCACGTTCAAAGCTGTCAATTGTTTCTAGAATATTGCATACGTTAAATATACGGTAGTGGCATCTCATTTACATTTACATCTACATCTACTTTGATTGAGTTGGTAAATTTTGTTCAATCATCACACCAACCAGTTCGCGCGCAAAGTGAGAATACTATATGAAGGCTTGAAATTATATATTAAGAACGATTGTGATCAAGAAACGGACAAGGGATATTCCACAATAGTGAAAATAATCGGAAAAGCGATTGCGTGACGCTCGGGTTTCCTGGAAAAACTGGATTAACGATCACTGAATCACCGGATCAAGGATCACCAGACTAAAGATGAAGGATCAGTTCAAAATGCATCAAATAAATTAAATAAATTAATAGGCATGATTGACTGCTCATCTACGTGACTCAGTCAAGATGTCTCCCTGTTAACAAACAGGCGCTGTTTTTTTAGCCCTTCCCCCGTCCGCAGACTTTCACGTTACCCGCAAGAACTCTAGATCGAAAGTTAGATAAGACATGGGCTATTCTTGATTCACGTGTAGTTTATGGGGATTTTCATTGCATAGGCAACGCAAACGTCTGTAATTTTATTCTTTCACTAGAGAAATGAAAATAGAGGGGGTTTTTTTGGTCATTTACAAAAACCTTTCTTCTGCACTAAGACATTTGTAGACACGCCCAATGGACAACAAAATCGCCATTGTTCTCCAATTCTCTGCATTTTCACCCAAGCATTAGTCGATCTAAAAAAAATTCCCAGGTTTTCTCTTTAACATTAAGCTGGATATTCATCTGTTTGACACTGAGCTGGATATCGTCTGTTCGCGAAAAACTAGTTTAAAAAAGTCACGTTTTTTTAAGCACTTCTGCTTTTGCACACCATGCTTAACCGTTAGTGCGGTTCCCCTGTTGAAGCTATCGAGAAACAGAGAATCGGCAAACGTCCAGGTCCTTTATTTTGTCGGAAGTCTTCAAAAGTGTGGGACTAAATTTTCTACCTGCTGTGCTTACTGGTGACAAAAAAAAAGAAAAAACAATTCTTCCTCGTTAGTCGTCAGTTACTTTCTTTAAAAAAAAAAAAACGTAAGACTAAGAACTTATTCAATTCTCCAGTGTGTGTTCTTGAGATTTCCGACTTGTTGCTTCCATGTATACTCCAGGGGACTCACAACAACAACTCAGTTGTGATACAATTTTATCACTTTCCGAATCATGTCTCTTGTCAAATCCCGTCGGAAAAACGACTAAAATGTCTTCTTCTAAGAAAGTGATTCTTCAAATGTATTCCATCTACTTTTCCTTTGAGGAGATGACGTCAGTAAAAATTTGAAGAGATGAAATTAAAGCAGCTGAAAATTTGCTGTTTACTCAGGCAGTCGTCAAAAACGGCTTCGTGTTTGAAATTGCACCGGAAGTCAGATACGTAATCACATACCGACACTCAGGATAACTTGGAAATTTCATGTGAATATAGCAAATGCACAAGTAAACCCGCTCTGTAGCTGTCAGTCTTCAATAGCTGTCCTAATAGTTGGTAGGAGAAAATTTGGCACTTCTTCAAAGTGGTATGCCTTTTTCAGTATTTAGTATATTTATGTTTATTATATCTATTATATCTGTGCCGATTTCGCTTATTCTCTCTTATTTTCGCTTGAGCATACGGAAGATCTTGACTGAGTCACGTAGATGAGCAATCAATCATGCCTATTAATTTATTTAATTTATTTGACTCATTTTGAACTGATCCTTGATCCTTGGTCCGGTGATCCTTGATCCTCGATTTATTTTTTTCCAGGATGTGTGGACTTCATGTTGAAGAGCTCCCGAGGACAAGCACAATGATAGAGCAATGATTACTTTATACCAACTGAAGACAAACGCAAACGCGCGGCTTAACAATATGGCTGCCTCTAATACTATTGTAAAACAAATCTGTTTTCCCTACGACAATGTATTGTTTTTGTCATTGTTTTCTCTATCCAAGAACTGAATGCATTATGTAGGATGGGGCTGTGCGGAAATTTTACCCGAAATGAAACTGTTTACATTCGGTGTGTAAATACCGAAGCGAGCGCCGATTGCAATGATTAAAGTAAAACATCATTAAATAGTTTCTTTTCCTTCTGATCCTCATCGAAGGTGATCGAGGTAAGTAAGAAAAGAAAACATCACCTGCGAAGCAAACACCAAATTGTTTACATTCCGCCCCGTAATCATCTAAGGGAGGGCTGATTACAATGAACAAATTGTGAAACATATTAGTGAGTATTCGTCTCGTTACTCACTTACTAATAAACTTGTTTTTATGCCTTGTGTAAGTGATATTTTCCTTCCCACCTGATTCCTCAACAATTCAAATCAAGCAAATCTGCAGCTACTGCTCGTTATTCAATAAATTTCGCGAAGCGACGAAGCACGCGTAAGTGTAACAGGTAGCTTTTTTGCGATTATGTAAAATTTTCCGCTGTCGACTCGTCGCGTTTTCAAACCTGAAAATTCTTTGTTTTACACAACAATGAAATACAAAGGAAACTCATAACACTGAATAACAAAGGCACATAGGTCGCACAATGTTTTCGAAAGTGCGCGCAAAAAATCGTACATACGCGTCTGACTACCCTGCGTCTGAGCGTATGAAATTCGTCTGCACAGTTAACATATTAGCGAGTGGTACTGTATGGCATTGTTACACTTAAAGCATAAAAATACTTTGCTCTTGATTTCTGTCGCAACATAGTTATTCAGACTTCATTTATCACGGGATCGAAACTCCAAATCATAACTAATTTTTGAAATACAAAAACTTTTGAAAGCCACGTCACCTTGGAGTTCGAAAATCATTTGGACGAACATCACGTTCACAAATTAAGGGCCGGCGTTTTTGGTGTCTAAGCTTAAAATGGCCCATGGTAAAATACCCTGTAAAATTGTTTGCACGGGAGAATTAATTTCACACTTACCTGACCCGTGAAACTTTACCAGCAAAAGAATAAGAAGGTAAATTTCATAATCACGGTAGGACACCATCTTATCAGACCTTTGCTGAAGCTTCAAAGAGGAAGTTTTTTGCCTTTTACTCCTACGGAAGTTACTTAAAGGGATAAACGAGAAGGCCCTTTTTCGTTTTGAGACTGGGACTGAGTGTCACGATCATCCTCGTGAAATTGTCGGCGTAGTCGGCAAAATTGCCTAAATAACATGGCGGATGGGGCAATTGATGGAAGAAAACTCGATTTATGCTAAACACTCGGCACATGTGCTTAAATTGTAGAAGCTTCCCTTTCGGAGAGACGTTCCTTTCAGAGCGAATAATGAGTAATGTGTCGAATGAGTATGACTCGATGGCACCGATATCGATCACGCGCTTATGAAGCTAAATGCAAGTAACGCAAATAAAAAGTAAATTGTAACAGGCAGTTTTCAACTCCTCTTTCTTGTTTATCAACGGTGGATTCTTTCCCAAGGGCTACTAAATAATATAAAGGTACTGTTCCGCTGATCTATCCCCAATAGGGATGGACAAGAGTACCGGTATTCCTGAGGCTGGAAACTGAAGTTAAGCGAATTAGGCAGTGTTCACACTTGGTGCCCGGGCACCGTGCCCGGGTTCTATTCTACGCCGGGCACCAATGTGAACACACCTTTTTTCCTGGTACCCACGCCAGAATTCGGGCACGGTGCCGGTGCCTGAGTACAAGGTCTCGACCTTGTACTCGGGCACTAAACTGGGCACTGAGTCCTTGTGTGAACACATTTTTCGTTGGTGCCCTGGCACTTCACCCACAAACCACTTGTTTTCGTACCCACAATTCCTTGTCTCACTCGAGATTTCAATAGTGAGCGTGTGCTCTGTTTATTGAATGTGAACATATCTTCAGACTGGGTACCGTGTGTCTGAACACAGCACCATTTTGTGCCGGTGCCCGGGTACTAGTGCCCGGGCACCAAGTGTGAACACTGCCTTAGAAGCGAAATAATTACGCAATCCAGACGCGTAAACTCAGACAGTACATAACACGAAGTGCGAGAAAATCAAATTGAATGCATTTTTTAGAGAATAATTTTCCTCAAGATTCCCTCTATCTTGATATCAGCTTCTTCGTGAATCTTCGCGCCATGTTATCTTAAAACATCTCTGATACTTTTATTTCTGTGCTTGATGTTATAAGCCGAGAAGTTTGGAGATAAGAGAATTAAATTCACACTTACCTGACCCGTGAAACTTTACCAGCAGAAGAATGAGAAGGTAAATGTCATAATCACGGTAAGACACCATCTTATCAGACCTTTGCTGAAGCTTCAAAGAGGAAGTTTTTGCCTTTTACTCCTACGGAAGTTACTTAAAGGGATAAACGAGAAGGCCCTTTTCGTTTTGAGACTGGGACTGAGTGTCACGATCATCCTCGTGAAATTGTCGGCGTAGTCGGCAAAATTGCCTAAATAACATGGCGGATGGGGCAATTGATGGAAGAAAACTCGATTTATGCTAAACACTCGGCACATGTGCTTAAATTGTAGAAGCTTCCCTTTCGGAGAGACGTTCCATTCAGAGTGAATAATGCGTAATGTGTGGAATGAGCATGACTCGATGGCACCGATATCGATCAAGCGCTTATGAAGCTAAATGCAAGTAACGCAAATAAAAAGTAAATTATAACAGGCAGTTTTTAACTCCTCTTTCTTGTTTATCAACGGTGGATTCTTTCCCAAGGGCTACTAAATAATATAAAGGTATTGTTCCGCTGATCTATCCCCAATAGGGATGCACAAGAGTACCGGTATTCCTGAGGCTGGAAACTGAAGTTAAGCGAATTAGAAGCGAAATAATTACGCAATCCAGACGCGTAAACTCAGACAGTACATAATACGAAGTGCGGGAAAATCAAATTGAATGCATTTTTTAGAGAATAATTTTCCTTAAGATTTCCTCTATCTTGATATCAGCTTCTTCGTGGCTCCTCGAACCATGTTATCTAAAAACATCCCTGAGACTTTTATTTGTGCCCGATTTAAAATCAGCCGAGAAACTACTACACGAACACGAGCTGGAAATAACAACTAAATTTTTTCATGTATTACAGCTACGATGTTGGCAAAGGTGAGTCTAAAGTCAGAGGGGCGCCTCAGATTAACTCTGGTTACGAGAGGGAATGTTAAGTGGAGGGATGAAGGGGTGTAGCACTTATGGGGAGACCAAGAGTGGAGCGGGGGAAGGTCTAAAACTTCCTGCTGTAGAATTCCATAAAATTTGCAAATTAAATCTTCTATTAATTTTGATTTTGACAGACAGGTGTGTAATTCCCTCACTTTGGTTTTTTTTGGAAAAAAAATTTGAAAATTGAATAGAATAAGAAATAAAACCACTACACAATTTCAACAGCTAAAATGTCGTAACTAGCCTGAAAAAAGGTGGGTTTATATGTAGTTTTCAATACTCTATTCAGATATGATCCAAACGTCAATACCTACAGGACATGCCTCTCGCTCGGACTTATTGACAAACTGACTGACTGACTACCAGAAAAAATTGATGAATGAGTGACTGAGTGAATAAATGTCCTTTTAATATCACTGGTAAGCGTGTATATGATTCCCATCAGAGCACTTAAAGGCAGACAGGTGATAAACCTTTGTAACCTGGCCGAAAGCACCTTTTACCAATGATTTTCCATATTTTCACATGATCCTTTGACATTTCCCAGGAGCGAGTTGATAGATGAAGTGTTGCGTAATCATCAACTTGGCCTGCAGTTTGAGTACGAATATCACTTGATTCTTGTTTCCCTTACATCTATGTATTTTGCAGGATTTTAGACAGAGTCACTTGCAACAGAATAGCCTAAATTAATATATTTTATCTCCATATCTTTCTGAAAAGAAAAATATATATTAGCTCGATATATTCAAACACAGCATTCCTTGCAAACATTTTCACTGCGTAATTGGTATCTCTCTCCAGACTCCCAAAAGTGTGACTTGTTGTACCAGGATCAGTAATATTCACACTGTCCCTCTCAGTGTCAACCTTTAAAATCATTAGGTATCCTGTGATAAGACTCCCTCCATCATCAGCTGGAGCTTTTCATCTTACTGTTGGTGAACATGCTTGAAAATCTTCCACAGATGATGCCATGGATGGTGGGTCTGGTTTCTCTACAAACGAGTAAATAAAAACTTGAACTATCCTTGTTCCATAATCATCAAAGTATGAGGAAATAATCAATTTATAACGTACAGTAATGTGATAAAATATGCTACTCAATTGTTACATGTATAGAGAAAGTCTGAGAAAGCATACAATTTTGATTTACAGAACATCATGCTTATTAAAATAGCAATGTTAGGAGATGATTCATTAATTCTCAAATAATAACTTCCATGACAGGACGGAAAAACGCGTGGACTGTAAGTACCTCCCGTTGTCCCATACAAAGCCTTAGAAAACTTTTCTAAGGCTTTGTATGGAACAACGGGAGGTACTTACAGTGCATGCATTATCCGTCCTGTCATGAAGAAAGTTACAGGATCAGTATTGTCTGGCGTCGGTCTTTCAAAAAAGTGCCTAATTATGTTAAACGGCCTCAACATCTGCATGTACGCAGTGTTATTGTATACACTCGATTTCAAAACGTTGACGCCTAAAAAACATGAAGTGGGAAGTTTGGAGAGCACGAGAGAAGCATACGAGTTGCTCGAGGCGTAGCCGAAAGCAACTCTAGCATCTTGAGTAAATATGATGTACGAACAGCTAACTGAGCATGAACCAATTTCTTTATAACATAACATGCAGATACAAGATGTGCACAAAACGAAAAGTATATTACAACTCAGTATGTTGGGTTTAGCAGGTAACGGTTTCTACCCGAAAACTATGACAAGACAAAAACGACTAAGAAATATCTCAAGACCAAGTCTTTATTAAAAGAATTGCAATTTTCTGCTTAGAAGCGAGAAAAGAACGACTTTCATGCATGTTCGAGACCGTGTAGTAGATTCAGCATGTTGAATCGCTGTTTACTAGAATTCACAGCCAGAACATTGCGCAGGTTTGTCTTCAAAATTTTGAGAATGCATGACTTTAAACAAAGTCTTCTATTGAACAACACTGTTGGGACATAACTACACTTCAAAATAATATTTACTGTTTTAATTACAAAGCATTTACGACACCCGTGTGAAAGATTTACCATGCTTGAAGTTTTGCACAAATCTGTCTCGATAGGCTGAAAGGTGTTCCCTTTACATATTTACCAACCATTTACATCGAAATTCTGTTTCCTTTCGTTATCATCTTCTCAATGAGCACGGAAGCTTACTTTTCATCCTTTTATTTCGTTTTGATTATCTGTAATATGAATGACTGTAAGAACACGATGGAGATCTACCTATCTTAAGTCCGGTTTGCACAAGTACTGATTAACTGAACGAAACTTAGTAGTTCACAACTGCAATATGATTTTGGTAAGAGCATTAAATGCACATTTTCAGTAGTAAATCTCGCTATCATGGTTAGTTCAAAGTAGCCGGTCCTATGACTTTTTTTACGCAAAGCAACAAACCTCACTAACCCGCCAGAGGAGCGATTACGAACATCAGTAGTCATAAAGTAATTAGGGATTATCTGGACTTTACGCATCGCTGATAAATCTGTTCCTTCTTAGGAAACCAATATCTATTTATCGCTAATGCATAGCAGATGGATCTTTTAAGCTATGTTCTAAGAATTATGTGAATAATGAGTGACCCCCCATGAGTAATATGCAGCTGAATTTGATTACATTGATGATCATTTCAAGTGCAAGAATGACTCAACATTATTATAATTTAACTGATTTAAAACATCGTTTCATTAAATGCCCATTTCTAACCTTGACGCAATGCGGTCGTTTGTTTTTGTTTTTAACTACCGCTTCTGTTTAAATAGCGCCGCTGATTGGTCACGTTGTCTCAAAATACCTACTGCGTTTTCTTCGATGAGTTTGAAGAGCTTGTCAAAATAGTTGTGTTTAAAACAGTTCTATACGTTTTAATCCGGTATAGAACCAGATGAATCCATTGATTTAGTAGATTCCGAGGCAGCAAACGCTTATGGATCGGTTGTTGCGAAGAAGGAACAAGAAAATCCTTGTGAGCATTTCGAAGAAGGTGAACATGTTGATCCACCATGTTTTCATTCATTCATCAATTTTTTTTTTTAATTGAAGTTTGCCATCCTTATTAATAGGACAAAGGGTCATTTAAAGTTTCCTGCCCGTGGAAAGGCGCTTGCGCTCGAAAGAGTGGTCGAGGTTGTTGTCCATGCAAAGCAGCAGATAAGAATTGACACGCAAACCGTCAGTGTCGCTGACGTTCTTGCAATGAAGTGACTAAACTTAAAATAATTAAACGTCCGGTTGTCCGATATTTTTCCATATTTCTCTTTGAAATCAAAAAATATTTATATGAAAATGTTCTACCTTTATTTACAATCCTCAAGCACTTCCAGGCAGCTTAAAATTTCGAACTTGATGTTTTTCGCTAACCCTGTGTACAGCCATCCAAACGCTTGACACTTAAAAACTTTTAAATGACACGGCTGGAAACGGTCCTCAAATAATTCCATATTTCTTTTTGAAATATACCAATTTTTCGTTGTAAAATATTCTACCTTCATTTACAATCCTCAAGCGCTTCTAGAAAGTGAAAAAATTCCAACGTTGTCCGTTTCGCTGACCTTGTTCACAGAGTGCGAAGAGATCCAATCGTGACACTTTTTCAAAAAATTTTCACCAGACATCACTGCACACGGTCTTCGAATTACTAAACGTCCGGCAGTCTGATGTTTTTCCATATTTCTCTTTGAAAAATACCAATTTCTATTGGAAAATTTTTTTTACTTTCATTTGGAATCCTCAAGTGCTTCTAGAAAGTGAAAAAATTCGAAGGTTGTCCTTTTCGCCGACTCTGTTCACAGAGTACTAAGAGATCCAAACGTGACACTTAAAAAAAATTATTCTTCGGATTCTACCGGAAAAAATTCAAAATACAGTAAGGAAACTGTAAAATGACGGACGGCGAATGTATTTACCGTAAAACAGTTGACTACATGTCCAGGATGGCTCTTGAGAAAGACGATTTTAAAAGGTTTTCAGCGATCAGGGAATTTCGTGTAATAGGAAATTGGGCCGAGGCATCAAGCTTGGAAATAGGCCTTTAAGTGAAGCTGTAATGTAAATGTTATCCATGAGTGGTGCATGTCCTTTTGTGTTTTATGAAGACGCGTAATAATTTTTTCATTAAGGTCTAGAAGTATAGCCAATTCTTTAATTTAGCGCTCGTATAGAACTATGTCAGAACCAACAGCATTTCGAATGAAACATTGGGGAATTTAGACGTTATGGCTAATTTTCCAAATTCAGTACATGTCGGTGTAACAGCCGTTTCGGACACATTCAGGAGAAAAAATTGGCGACCAAAAGCGTTCTCTTTGCTTACTGTGGAGTTTATACTATGAACATTGGCTGATTGTTGCTGCATATAATTGGAACTCATTTCAATTTCATCTCTCACGGTTAGACCACTAATCAAGCAAGTTCCAAAATTTTGCTCGGCTTTTCAGTACCTTCGATTCTTTTGTGCCGACCACAAAACCGTTAATACGAAGAAAAAAAGGGGTATAATGTCGACTCCATTACAACATCAAGGCGCGCGCACTGTAAGACAAAGACTCAGGCACTTGTCCACTTAGAGCTGCTAAAAGACTTCATTAGCTCTGATGAATTAAGTAGACAGAATGTTCTAAAGGCTTCCCTGTAAATGCGACAAAGTTAACATCGCCAAGACTGGGGACCTACATACAGGAAGAAGCATAACAGAGACATTCGACGTGCTATGAGGCCGACCTCCACCATTTCAGAGCACGTCCACAACATCAGACATTATACCCGCTCTGAAACTCATCACGATCCTTCCCTTACAAGCGCAGAGTAAAAGTTGCGACACCCATAAACCTTCGCCCAATAAGATCAAAATGAACAGAGGAACTAAAGAATCCCATAAGCAAACCTTGGTGCCAAGGATAATCAAAGTGCTCTGTGAGCAAACTCGTGAACTGACACATGATTTTTTGGATTATGTTTAATGTTATCTGGTTTAGGGAATTTTGTGGTTGATTGTCATATCTAGAGTACGAGCAGTAGTTCAGTGTTCGCTAATGTAGCAAAGAAATAAAGTAGCGTTGGGATAAGAAGGCATTACAATTGAAGTGATCATGCTATTACATTTGACAAGGGTGGATGATGTCATGTGTTTTAAACGTATATCATTTTTGTTTCTGGTTCAAAAGAAAAGGTTGGAAGTAAATGTGGGTGAAAAGTGAAATTTACTGTCTATCATTGTAAATATTAGAAAATCAAGGCAATACTGTCTTAATGGAATCAAGGATTGTAAATTACAATTTTATGAAAAACGAAGGTTGTTCTGTTATTTCAGTGTGAATCATTGCATGCCTACCAGTCGCTGGCGCCGCTTGTTGAAACTAAAACGAAAAAAAAAACTCTTTTAAGATTATCATTGGCTTCTTTTTCACCCCACCACTATTCTTAACAACAAAGGTCGCCATTTCGTTTGTTTATTGCTCGCTAAAAACTATAAAATGCACTCAAAAGCCTAAAATCGAAAAAAATTTTACAGGAATCGACCAATCGAACGAGCGAGCGAGAGAGCGAGTGCCATTCCACACATCGTATCTACAACTCGCTCTTGCGCATGCGCGCAATTCACGAGTTAAAAAAATCAGGCTGTGGAACATTATGAATAACCATAAACATTTTTTAAAGGCGCTTCAAGAAGAAAACAAATTGCAATTTCCTGCTCTGCTGACTTTTCCGAAACACCACTTTAATTTGGCCTGATGGGTTTTTAACTAAAAAAAAGGACTAAAAAGGAACGAGCTTTAATTTTGCATGAAATTTCGCCAAATATTCTTTTTCTGATCCATTGGCATCTATTGCTCCGCCGTGAGAATATGTTCATTATAGCTTTTCATTATTTTTTCTAGTATGTTTTTTTTTGGTCATATTTCAGGACATTTGATTAAAGCTCATTAATGACAATGACTTGATGCATCCCGAAATCAAGTCAGTCATAAATGTTTCTTTCTCTGGCGATAATTTCATTGAAAATGTTGTATACATTAAGACATACTTTTTCCATCTACAACGTCCTTTACGGAAACACATTTCTACTTGTGTTGCTCATCATCAATGTCCATGTGTACACGTTTCAGGTCGTGTATACACGTCACTACATGTGCACTTGCCGACCAGATAGAACGGCACTGCGGAACTTGCATCTCGATTTACGGGTGTTTAACACTGTGAGAAAAAATATTAGTAACCCAGTACTACAAATTATACCGACGTATATTTCTTTTTCAAACTCAGATTAGCTTTAGCTAACTCGCATGCTCTAAAAGGCTTCGTGCGAAATCTGAGACGTACTGCAAGAGATTAACAAACAGCACTGCTAGATGACAACTTATTTTAAAGTACCTTAAGAGGTCCTCTCACAGTGTGCCTAAACACAAGGTCGAACGAATGAATGCCAGAGTGCTGTATTGCCTCGCGTGTAGCAAACAGCAGAAGATGGATACTCTCCTCCCAGTCTTTCATTGCCTCTAATTCGTCGGAAAAATTAGATTCGTAACTACATAAACGACGAAGTCTGAGAAACTGCGAAAAAGGAATGGAATTCTTTACGTTTAATGGATGCGAATATGAATATAACAAGTAACTATGTGAGTAAAACATGGTAAACACTGTCATCTATTATATCCTCTTAAAGAAATTTACTCATTTTTCCCGGCAACCACCATTTCTGCCCTTCCAAAAACTTTAAATCTTAAACTGTACTCTCTTTTAGTCCTACCACACCTAGTGTTTGACAAAGTTCAACATCTACAGAATTGTCAGCAAAAACCTTAAAAAAATGTAAATAAAAATTTCAGTGGATTCCCCCCCTTTGACCCTCCTCTTGCATCATTTTTGACCATTTCTCAAGCAACCGCTGCTCCAAAATGAAAGAGCGTTGTTTTCATATTAAGTACTGTTTCTAGTGCAACTGTTTACATCAGTTGAGAAAAGAAGGGTTTTGACTAAAAGGTAACTTAGATTATAATTATGTACGATTGATCAACTTTTAACCTCTACTGAGAGTTACAGGAGAACGTGGTCTCTTGAAACATGTAAAAAAAAGCGATTTTTTGAACTTCCGAAAACTCTTTTTCGCGTAACGTTGATTTGGTTTTGTCTATCCTTCGGAAAAGAGAACTAGAGAGATGGGTTAAGATATAATAGATCAATGTCGTGGAGTAAAAGATGTAAACTTGTGTACGGCATCATCAGGCAGATAGAGTCAACTCCAAACTTTTCAACACTTTTATTATTAAAAAAAAATTAGAGTTATTACATTAACAACGCATCCAAGAAAAAGAGGCTTGAACACGAACCTAGGACCAGTTTCGTTGAGTAATAGTATATGGTACGTGAAAACCATCTGGCTTTTGGGCCAAATAACATACTTTCTTGCAGAAGTAATTTGCCAAGTATACTTTTGATTAGAATACCGTTAATTTTAGTTATACTTTCAGTGTAAAAGTATTTCGAGTTGGTATCGCAAGTGAAGACGGTCTTAGAGAATGCAGTTTATGCGCACGATTTGCTTTCCTGCAAACAAGCGGGCTTTGCGGCAAAATTTTTTTTAGCAATTTATTAGAATTGTACACAGTTATGGCACTCAGAGCGAGATCTCATCAATCTTGTAAATTTGATTTTTTCCGGGCTGTCCTGCCTTTCAGAATTGAGCCAGAAAATAAACTGAACTCGAACGCTTGTGTCGAGCATACGTGTAAGTGCTTAATATGTTAAAGAGAAAATGAGAGTATACTTTATCTGTAAAACTTATAAAAGCGTTTCAGCGTTTAAGAACATAAAGTCAATTGAATTACAACGTTCCAGCCTAACTGCTTAACATAACATGCCTATTTCTACCAAGTAAGCGTGTAAGGAAAAGATGATTAATCGCTGAAACTTGTTTGGGCGAAGTGTGCAAAATGTTAGCCAGTCACATACTGTGGACGTGTATCTAACTACACCGTTAAATCCTCGACGTTTGCATACAACTGCTTGTCGTACATTGTCATGTTGATCATCTTCTGCAGAGCAAAACAATATAGTAATCAGCATTGGTAAAAAAGTGTTCCTCTTACCTAAAAAGCGATTATCCTTAACATTCGTCAGCTTTTTTACATCAAAACAAATTCAAGGAGAAAGTATTTTATGGCTTCGTCGTCTGCTACTCTAGGTACTTCTAAATGCAGTTTTGCAATCATTCTATGATCTTTTAAATAACCACTAAATGTCAATTGTAATTGAGACATTCTAGTGCGCTTCTTTGCTTCAGAGACACAACAAAAAGATGCGATCCAAACTTCGTAAAAATTACAGAGATGGGTACATATTACTACGCTATCTAGGCTTAATGCTGTTAAGTTTAACCCTAATTAGCTGAGCCTTAGTCAGTCAGTCCTTCGTGAAAAGAAACTTTCGTGTTGATCAAAATTCTCACCTTGTGTAGGGTTTCCATGTCCTTAAGCTGAGTTTTCAATTTAGTGAAAGTTGGTCTTGCATCTGGGTCATTCTTCCAGCATTTCATCATGATCTGATACCTGGTATTGTTCAAATGACCTGTTAAAGATTTGAAGAACGTTTCCTTGTACGATGAGAGAGAACGAGTTAAAAAAGAAAACTTACAATTTTTCATCAACGTGTTGTGGTTTAGGCATCCTGTATCCATCCTGAAGTAAGTTTGCAATTTTTTTTCCATCCATTCGTGGGTAAGGTGAACCGCCTGGAAGAACCATAAGACCATCGAAATATAAATGAATATCAATGAAACACCACCAATGTCACTTGATGGAGTTTGAGATTGCATGGGGAAGCTCGTTACGTTTGTCTAACTGAACACGATACATTGTAAATATACAACAACAACAAAAAAAAACCAAACAAACATAGCCTCATAAACTCCCATTCGATGATACCTATGGTGAAAATCTCGTACAGCAGGACTCCATAACTCCATCTGTAGAATGACAAATCAATCAAATATAAATTAGGTGACTGAAGACATTAACATTATTTGCTAAAACTAAAATATGTGTATTCTTTGACAAAGCATAGTATTCATATCCTGATTAAAATTGATAACTCTTTTTGGAAAATTGCTGAGGGAAATAATCGGGTATACTTACACGTCACTTTTGGTGGTATATTTACCATACAACAAGGCCTCGTAAGCTGTCCACTTCACGGGAAGACGGCCCTAAAGATTTTAAATATCACTTCGTGAAACAGCTAAAAAATTATAGGAAGCGACTAGTCAAAGACAGAGATATTTACAGTTATACTCGTATACGCATGGCTAATTTTTTCATTAGGGTCCGATCCAAGGAATTCATGATCAAAATCAGGAATGTATCAGCTTTACCACAACAACGATTGTGGAAGATCACTAAACTGAACGATATGTAGTACCGCCCCCACTTCCCCTCTTTCTTGATTACCTTAGTCTTTCGTTCATAAATATTTTCCTCCTGCACATCTCTGGCCATTCCGAAGTCTGTCACTTTACAAGTTTCCTTTTGTCCAACCAACACATTACGGGCCGCAAGGTCTCGGTGAATGATCTAAGAAAGAATTGTTGCAACAGCAAATATTAGCGATTGCAGAAGAAAAAGAATTGAATTGACACGGTTCCGGTAGGAAAAAAGAAATGTCTAGCCACATAATATGGTGTGCGTATTTTTCTTTCTTCCAAATGGTAGAAAATTAAATTCACTATAATTACTGCCTCATATTCCATAGAGTAGCAAACTACTTTATTTGTGCAATACGTAATTATTTCATAGAACGCCTATCTTAAGTTTTTAATGTAAATAGGATTTCTATAATGTGGCAGTTTAGAGACCAAAGACGAATTTTTGAATTTCAAGTTTTAATTCCTTCTCTTTCTTGTCACTAAAGTGGATATTTGTTGTACACTTAGTTTGGGCTGAATATGTTAAAAGATCCTATACATTCACGTCTCTGCCTCTGCATACACGAGAAAAACACAGGTATTTTATTTTAATTGGGTGTACTTGCAACGATGCACAAATGTCGCCATTCGCACATTGAAATAAAAGTTAGTCGATGACGTCAAAATTGTGAGGTATCCCGGCCTTAAAGAAAAATAGCGTCAACAACACGGTAAGAACACGTTTGCATCTCCCGGGCGTGATCTTGGGAAGATATAACATTCTATGCAAGACAAAGCTTAACATGACGATACACCTTACAAGAAGGTTTAGAATTGTTTGTCATTTGTGCGATTTTTTTTTTCAATTAACTTACAGATTTTGAGGACAAGTAACTCATTCCATCAGCAATTTGCCAAGCAAACTTCATCAGCTGCTGTGACGTCAGATTTGTTTGTGGCTTGATATCTGGGTCTTTGTAGTAAGTGTCTTTTAATCCACGGCTCTTTGTCAGGTAACCCAGCAGATCCCCAAAAGGCACATATTCAATCAAAACCAACAGCTGTTCTGAAAAAATTAAGCAATTTTATTGATACATGACTCTAAAAAAAAATGACTACTAAAGACAATAAATGAATAGCCCAGTCGTGGTCAATGCTTTTGAAGACATCGCATGCACGAGAACAAGATGTAGCTTTGCGAAGAGAAGGAGAAAATATATGTAACGGTCTCATAAGAAGGAACAGACCAAATATTCTCTTAGAAAATGCCTTTCTGCTTATACAACAGAATGGTCTGTTGAGTGGCAAATATTTGGTCTTGGTCTATCAGTAAATCCAGGAGTGTCTATGTTGGCTAAAAAAGATAAAATTATCTTATGCAATGGTTTTTTTGTCGTGCTTCATTGTGAAGCAGTGACTCATCCATTGAAGCAAATTATCAATGACGAGAAAGCGTCACAGAGTAAATCATTAGCAAAATATGTACAACAATACAACAATACAACGCATAACCAAAGCGTACCAGATTCTGTAACACATCCCAGAAGTTCAATGACGTAAGGATGTGGTTTCAGCTGCTTCATTGTGTCAAGTTCTTTCATCAAATCTCTCTTGTCCGATTCAGCAGCGTTTGCTGGAGCGTTAAAAACAAGGAGTTAAATTTGGTTAAAGGGAAGATTATGGGAAATACCAAAATAATAACATACGTCATGAAATGGCAAATAGCTAAAAATATACGGTAACCCGGTAACATTTCCGGAATTATTGTCGGCTAAGACTGTCGTTCAATTTACTGTACAAAAGCTCACTTTTCAGCATTTTAATAGCCACTGTGGTCGTTTCAGGACTCCCTCGAAGTCCTGCCGCTGTTCCCTTGGCAACCTGACCAAAAGCACCTTTACCAATGATTTTTTCTATGGTCACTTGATATCTTGGAACTTCCCAGCAGCGTGTTAACGGATGAAGAGGCACGTAATCAGCACCTGGAGCTGTTCTTTGTGCTTTTCTATTATCTTTGTTGACGTCTATGAGATCCATGTATTCCGCAGGAGGCTGAGTGAGCTTTCTTGAAGCGGGCTGACTTGGTTCGATATCTTCTAATTCTGTTTCATTCTATTAAACCAACAAACCGTTAAGATTTCATATAAAAAAGCTGTTATTAAAACCAGTAAACAGTTCTACATGGTTATAAAAATCAGTTTACCTATTTTCATCAGACAAACCTTTACATTCTTGCATAACAAAAGGTTATAGATAGTTTACAATCTCTATTGTCCTTATTATTTCTAACATTTTGTCCTCTGCTTTTGAAACTATCATGTCCAATGGAGTGATCGTGGTTCATAGCATATTTGCCCAAGCTACAAACTGAAACACGAAGATTGTCGATTGGTTTTGCGATTTTTTGACAAATACACGCACAAAAAAAACTCTTGCTGTACTCAGCGCCTAGACTAACGTTTAGAATATAAGGCATCAAGAAAATAAGACGGCCAAAAATGCGCGAAAACAATTCTTTAGAAAGCAAATATCAACCGGGTGCAGACCAGTTAGCGATCTATGAAGTGAAGCCACACAGTTGAACCAGGGACAACTCAAGGAAAATCCATGGAGCAGCTTGGTAAAGGATATCATCCTAGGAAAAAGACCTTATCGAGTCAAACTTCCTCCTCTATTTCATTGTATCTGCCGATGCTTTTTTTTTTGTAGAACCACACCTTTTTTCCTACCTATTACTTACTTATCTTATTTGCTGCAAGCGTTTATTTCTTTACAGAAAGTAGAGGTAAAGTGATATTACATAATTTCTTTCCACACGAACGTAACCACAATGTCTTAGCTGTTACTTACGTCGTAAACACCTCTATCATCTTCATAAGTCCTACAATTGAGGAAGCATACGAATATTTAAAAAAAGCTGACAATTTCATCAGCTTCAAGTGGAGTTTTGTGTTAAGATGAAACCATATCTGGCACATTACAGCGACAGAATCCAAGTGCCAGTAAATTCGTACCTCTGTTTCCCTACAGCGTCTGAAAAAGAACGAAAGGAAAAAAAGACAAATGATGTGGATGTGGGTCAAAATTTTGTTTTAAAATGAATCTTCCAGCCAAACCCTCTAATTATGATTTTTTACTTACCTTTCCTTCGTAACCAGATTATGTAAATAATTTGAAGAAGGCTTGTGAAGGCAAGAACCCCAATGATGGCTAACAAGACGTGGTTAGATGGGCAGTTACACTCCTCAGGACCTAAAATGATTCATTTTACAAAGCTTGATCAAGTAAAATTCAAAATTCAAACAATATTTACACTGATCCTGGTCAATAAACTGCTCTCACTACATAGCTTAGGCTAATAACCGAAAAACTACCTCCCATTGGCTAGGTACTGAGGAAAAGTACGGTCTAATCTTTCTATAATAATTTCTAAAAGTAAGATTTTGTTTAATTGAATAACAACAACAACGACAAAAAACTGAAACCTGGAAATATGTCACTCACCGGAAATTAGTTGTTTAATTACACAGATACGGAATACAATTAGAAAAAGTTTTTTTTTCGTAAGAACACTTTGACATGGTTTGATGCTACTCTGGTTTAAAGATTTAATGAATAGGCCATCTTACAGTTGAGTACTTAGTTGCCAAGCCTTTAATTTGGAGTGAGGATTAAGTTGACATGTTGTAATAGAGACCAGTATCTAGCTAGCATGATAACAAGTCATTTACATTTGAAAAGCAATAAGGCTTGTATCATAACAAGGTCGCCTTCAGCCTCACTACTCCTCAAAGGCTTGGCAACCAAGCATGCAACTGTAAAATGGACTGAGAGTAACCTGGAAGTTACAATTCATAAACACAACGTTTCAACATTCCTGTGTAGTGCCTTCATCAGGGGTGATCTAATCGTTGCAACAAGAGGTCCTTTTATGAGCTCACCAGGCAGCTGCCCTTTTTTCTGACGAGGTGTAAATATGCGTCAGGTAGTAAGCTGCCATCATCATGATTTAAAGGAGCGTGGGCAGAGTTCATATGACAGGCTTCCAAACAAAGGCGCTGGTGGTAACATCGATTAGTGGGGAAAATTTTAGAATTATCTCACCCAATTGTATGGTTAGTTAGGCATGTGTGCTCCGACAAAGCCGATTTGTCTTATTTATAAAAGAAGACCGCTTTTTGATGCTCTTTCAAACGTGTACCAAACTGACGTTTGGTCTGTCCGATACACTCGTGATCACAGTCATTGCACGGAATAGAATAAAAAGCGTCGGTTAGTTGTTCATTTGTGATAGGATCCTTAGGTTTGGCAAAAATATACCACAAAGTCTGAAAAGATTTTTGAGAAACTTTAACGTTGTGGTTATTAATAATTCTCTTGATGGGTCCCGTAACACCCTGAATGTAAGGAATAACTGCAAAACCAGTCGCTAATTCCTTCTCATCAAAACTATTACTAGTTGTAACTTCATTCATTCAATCTTTAAACCAGAGTAACATGAAACCATGTCTGATTATGCACCTGGTTACTTTGCGAACTTCAATGTAGTTAACAATTTCTTTGTTAAATTTACCTTTTACCGTGCTTTCTGAGCCGTCTGTGGGTAGAAAAACTTGTTTAATCGAAGCTGGATTGACTTTAAAACCTCCAAGTTTGTTTTGTCTCGCAGCATTGGACAGGACAGTCAAAATATTGTTGACGACTACGCTTTGATTGAACCTCATCATGAAGTCAAGAACAACACTGCCACACCTGGATAGAGAGAGGGAGAGAGAGAGAGAGAGGGGGGGGGGTGGTGGAAGCAAAGAATATCATCATCACAAATATTTGTACTTTGGTGATTTTTAAGTGTTAAAATACATAAATACATTGAGATTTAAACAATGTAGTAAACCAAGGTAAATAACATTAATTTATGTCACTCTGTCTCAATATATTGCTGTACATGAAAGGATATGTACCTCAAATTAACTACGATTTTCTAGAGCAGAAAAACAGGTTTTAAAACTCCTTCCCCCATTTGCTGTTTCACTGTAAAAGACAGAGTGTACCTTACCTGGTGTTCAAAGTGTTGGCGGATGAGCAGCCAAACCTGAAGGCAATTTGACAAGCCTGAAAGAACATATAAAGAGAAAATTTATATTCAAATGCTTGTTACATATTGAAGATGGTTCAAAATATCATTTTTTAACAAAAATATAAATCTTTCATTTCAAGAGCAAATTGATTAAGATTCCCTTTTCATAATAAATCTTATTGTAGTATTCCATACATTCCGGTATTTGGATCAATTCGATTATCTAACCATTTCTGGAAATTTCGCAGCAACTTCTGAGCGTCTGCTACAGTCCTCCTGTATTGTCGCTGTCAGGTAAACTTCTGTGCTTACTGTTTGAAATGGAGAAAAACAAAATACGACTGAAAATGAACGTCTGTTTGTTTGTACAAGAATTGTCATTTAAACTCATTTACAAAAAACAGCCTTTACTTGCAAAGAACACTGACATAAAATGCACGGTTAGGAGGGCGGATTTAAAAGACGATTTTTTTCCTTGATTTCTGCAGCTACGTAGCATGGAATGATTAGAGTGTCTGTCTAACGACTCGTGTTGATCATTTATTTAGAGTGTATTTCTGACCAAAAAGTTGTCTACATCTTATGCGAAAATAATATAACAGTTTTTGGATCATTTTGGAGTAATTTAAAATTGTTAAAAGGATAGGTCTTACCGCGCGATTGTGACAGTAAAATGGAATACGATCATTCTCTTCCTTCTGTGACGTTTGTAGACTATTTAATTACTATTTAACAAATTTATATATTTACTATTTAACAAATGGAGCAATAGTATGTGCTCTGTTCTGTTGTAAAGCACGCGGGGTGCGGCTAGAGCACAAAAGAAGAGTAGGGAAAAACACGAGACGTAGTCGAGTGTTTCTCCCCGCTTCTTGAAGGCTCTAGCCGCTTCCCTAAATGGTTTACAACGGAAAAGAGCACAGACAAGGCTTCTCTATTTGTTTTATGATAAAGAATCCGTTAAATTCTCTACGCATTACTTTAAATTTTCAAAACAAACTTTATTTCCAAAGCGAACAACAGTGTCGTCAGCATGCTCTATACTCTCATAAAGCACACCACAATAAGCCAATCGGGATCCTGTTAGAGTGGTTTAAATAATATAATTGGCCGCACAGGACTAAAGCTGTCAAAAATGTCAAACCATCAAAGGTCAAAAACCATCGAAGTTCACATTCTGCAATAGTTTACAAACTTAATAGTTCAGCAAGTCGAATTTAACTCTTTGGCCTGAAGCCTTTTAGTCTCTAATACAGAGTCTGAAAGTGAAATGTTCAGTGAAATCCGGCCCCAAGTTTTTTGCACATGGCGATTAGAAAACAAACTGTTGAAGCGTGTATTTCATGAATGAACGACAGCCGAATTTACCGGAATATGAAGATTGCTCAGAATGACAGCGCCGCAAAACTCGGCTGCAGTGACTGATGTGGCCTTCCACTCGACGCCTCGGAAAGGATATCAGAGCAGAGTCTAAGTTGTTCTTTAGAAGGACGGCCGATGTAATTTTTGAGGCTTACTTGACTGCGATGACCGGAGATCGCCATGATGAGCTAGCTACGTTGGACCTCAGCATGACACCGTCATGACTAGTATGAGTTTTAACAGTTACGCCAGTTTGGCTGTATTTTTCATCATTCCTGTTTTGCTCGGTTTTGTTTTTGAACACAAAACTGTATATATTACACGAGCGTTAGCAGTGTTTGATTTTACCCCTAGTAAGCTTGCAATCTAAATGTGTGAAAACCTTCAAAACTCGGACTGTCCATTTCGTTTACTCTTCGAGGATTTTTGTCTCTGCTCACGTTATAATAACGTCAATTACGGCGCCTGACATGTTTACAAACCTTTGTTTGGTGCTTCTGTCGCTATTTGCCGCCTTGCCTGTTCCGCAATTTCACTTTCAATTAAAGAAAAAGACTTGGGAAAATTCCAGGAGAAAGTCGGACATAGTGCAATTTGGCAGATGGCGTGACAGCTTTAGCTCAGCTCTATGCTCTATACTCCCATAGAGCACGCTCTTTCAACCAATGACAGTGCACGTTATATCCGAACTTTATTATAATATTATTTAATTAACAAGTTAATTAAAATTTAGTAACAGAAAACATTGCAAAACAATTGGCCTCTAGTTGGCACACAAATATCAACTGCGACGTAAGTGAAATTTTTCTCACTGATTCAGGTTTTTGCAGACGAAGAATTCACACGTAAAAACTTTGATGTTGATGACACGGAAAGTGCTTGAAAACTAAGTAAAGAGAAGGATAAACTGTTGAAAGGGGAGAATAGGATTCATTTGAACATACCTCCATCTGCCTTGACTTGCTCGATATTTGATTCCTCTTGTTTTAGGCTTTCACCAAGCTCATTACTGAGTTGCAGTAATGGCAAACTGATACACCTTTCCTCTCTCCAACGCTATTTTCAATTCTCTCACAGAAACATCTCTGATTTTCCTTATTATTGTCCACTGTCCTACTTTCCCATCAGTCACTACTCTTTGGTACACTGTATACATGGTAGTGTCTTTTCCATTACTTTCTGGTTCCTTCCACTTTAGGGTAATTGTTCCGTCTATTGTTTCACCTGGCAGTTCGTCTATTTCGACCACATCAGGGGCTCCTAGATTGATGTCAACAACATGAACGGCGTGAAATTTCTAATAATTATACAACTTCTTGTTACAAACCTGGTCACAATTTACCAGTGACTAAATAATCTGTAAATTGGTCGAAGATCTTTTTGGAATATTTTTGAAGCAAAAGTGTATAACAAGCAAAATTAAGTTAAGTACTGAGATGAATTCAAAATAATTTGAAAGGGCAAAAAGTGATAATGAGAAGCCTAAATAATGGTCCGTTGTAGCCTAAAACAAATACCGCATGTACAACGAGAACCGGAATGATACACTGACCTTTAATGGCATTTAATTGCTACTTACAAATGATGAAATGAAAGGACTGATGCATAGATGATGTCGTCATTCGCCATTAATTTGTGTCATGTAATGACGGAAAGAATGCGCATGACTTAGTTCAGGCATTCGGCAATGACACAGCGGAAAATGAGTGCACATGCTCCGCTTCTCGAGCCATTTGAGCGTACAGGGCTACGATTCTTCTGCTGTAAACATAAGCTGATGCCGGTTTTCCGCCGAGAAAACAAGTCTTTTTTCTCCAGGGGGTTTGCCAACTGAAGAGGTAATGAAACGCTAGAGCAATATCAGGTGCGACGAACTTCATAGCCATGCTACGGTTGCTCAACTTCAGTCACTAAATTCACACCTGTTACCACAATACTTTTTTTTTTGTCGAATGAGATATGTGGCAGATGAGGTTTCGAAAGAAACTTTCCTCAAAACGACAACCTTAGATGTTTTGGTTTGGGCTAATCCCTGTAAAAGCTATGGGAATTTCAAAAATGCCGCCATTTTACCTCGATAGACATTATATACAGAGGAGTATAATTTTACTGACGGTATTACTGACTGGAAATGGCTCTAAAACTACTAATTTGTTATTCCGTGACATAGTTTTGAAAGAAAATCGTTACACACAAACCTAGTGTCAACAAAAGAAGCACTACATATGCAAAAAAATAGACGGTTTTACGCTGTAAGTGTGCTGAAAATGTCAATAAATTAAATAGCAAATCCTGATAGCTATGGGGCCCATGGAGGTTTGATTCTTTTTAAGTGCTTTGAATATAGCTGGTAGGTATTTAAGAAAATAATATTCATCCATCTTAATTATACGCAAGAGGTTTAATTTTGTGGTTTAGCTTTTTTTAAAAATACCTATCTCAAACTTTCTTCGTACGTCGCAATTTTTCCTGTTTTATCAGGATACAGCTTATAGCTTGACTTCTGTCACTCGCACTCTGTTTTTTTGTGCTCGTACTTTTCTCATCTTCAAGAAAATATACGGAGGATTCTTTGAGGCCGTCCACAAACTGTTTCACGACCTTTCCCCATAATATTGGCATATTAAAAGCGATTTTCATGAAAGGCCCATTTTCAAACTTCAATTCTTTTGTCGACCGATTTGTGAAAATCGCCTCACTGTCAAAAGGGACAGTTGGTTTAAGAAAATAACTTTTAGAAACATGTTTCTTGGTCTTTCACACCAAACATATTACCTATGCTAAAGGATGAAAAAACAACCTTAATATCTATGTAACTACGATAACGCTTAACAGTGGCGAACCCTTTTTTGTTTGACAACAGAACAAGAGCCAATGTAAGGCAATTTGACATAAAAGGTCGGCGTAAACCATTAAGTTTCTTTCATCTCACCTACTTTCACCTGTGGTTTATTTAGTATTACGCTTCTTCAAACGTAGGTACTTCTCAAATAACCATTAGAAAGGAAAAGCAAACTGGCCATTAAGAAGGGGACAAACACTTAAAATCAAAAATCTTATAATGTGGTGAGTAGAAAACATCGTTAAATCTGGGAAAAATCTAAGTTGGCAAAAAATGATTGGTGTAAAGTGTTCAGTCACGAAATCACTTGCGATTCCATACCTTCAAACTTGGTCTTAATCGTCCTTACAATAGGATCTCCCTCGAATACAAAATTTCTGGAAAACAGTTTCACTGTGTAGTTGGTATTTTTCTCCAAACCACGAAACGAATAAGTAGTCGTCCCTGGATCGGCGATATTATTCTTTTCGATCTGCGTTTCACCCTTTTGTAAGACCATTCGGTATCCTGTAATCGGACTTCCTCCATCATCAGCTGGTGCAGTCCATCTTATTGTTATCAAAGTTGCTTGAATGACTGATTCTGATGATTTGATGGATGCTTTCCCTGGTTTCTCTTCATAGTGCCATAAAAAAGGGATCATTTTGAGCAAAAAAAAAAAGGAAGAAGAAATTTTGTTTTGGTGATTACCTCGCAACAAGTTTTGTCACAATACTAAGGATGAATGCAAGTCCTTGTATTATTACAGCTTTATGAATGTACATGCTGCTGCCGTATAAATTAGCCAAGGGCCTAATAGAAAAAGAAAAAAATTAGAGTCCACGATTGAGGAAGTTTCATATGGATACTCGCATGGGAGGATGTCGTCAATCTGCCTGAAGTTCAACGCTCTTTTGCAACGTCTTTAACGCTACCAAAGGGCAAGGTGTCGACAGAGTTTACTTCTAATACACCAAAAACAGTGATAACGAGTAAAGGCAAAATAAAATGCTGACCTAATATGCAGTTTTTCTTTCATCAAAATACACTGATCTTTTTTACTCACTTATCTGATTTATCCTTATTAATTTCTCATCAGATGGAACAAGTGCATTGGTAGCAATGCACTTGTAATCACCAAAATCTTGATCACCTCTGAGTGGTACTTGTACTTTGTTTTCTCTGCCTCTGACTCTGTTTATTTCACTTCCTTCAGGTTTGTACCAAGAGAGTGTTGGTGTAGGAATACCATCAGAAAGACACTTCAAAGTCACTGTCTGGCCAATCCAAGACTTCTTTGATGACGTGGTGACAGTTTGAATTGTGGGCGGGTCTGAGAATAAATAAAAATGCAATAAGCGTTTGAATAAGTAATTGGTGATACTTCATATCAATCATAACATTGACGAGCGTTATCATTCCACTTCTGTGTCACTGAGCGAAATATGCCACAGTATTACACCTTAGAACAGGGCAAAAATACGTGGCAAGATATCGGTTGCACTAAACGATCCAAACTTTTATTTTTTGGTTTTGTTCTTTGAATTTAACTGTTATAGAAGCGAACTTTCAAGCAGGAAAGAAAACAAAGAACACTTTAATGATTTAGTTCTAGTTGTTTTTGCCTTTCGCGTACACCTTATGCGATCGATACGATGCACAGATAAGGCCGTAGGATGTAATTCACAGACTAAAATTAAAATACTGAAAATAATAGTGGAATTATCGTAGTAGTATCAACTGAGTTGATAACGTAAATTGGCCACGGTAAAGAGTTAAAAAGCTGACATTTCGAGCGTTAGCCCTAAGCTCTGTCGAAGAGCTAACGCTCGAATCGTCACCTTTTTGACTCTTTACAGTGGCCAATTTACGTTATCAACTCAGTTGATAACACTAAATTACCCAGTTATACTTTCCCACCGACGCAGCACCATAGTTTCTTTAGAAACTTACCCCCTTTATTTAAGTCAAAAGTGATGAAGTACGCATACTCGAATGCAGATCTTCGGTGCAGCACATGAGGCATTACGCGAGGGCTTTACTTGGGCTTGTAGTTGTGAAGCCGCGCAAATTGTAGTTGAAAACACTACTGATTATTAGTATTTTGCAATTCTAATCAACATACTTGCAAGCAACAACACTTACAGTTTAGGCTATGTCTACCGGAATAAATCATAGACAGGAAAAGGAGAGAAGTAGTAATATGTGCGCGCGAGTCTGAAAAACGTGAATAACGAGAAACGACATGAAAAAAATGGGCAAGAAAACAGCGAGATGAACGCAAACGAGGAAATGGGAAAGCTAATGTAAAGGGGAAAATATGTAGTGTATAGCAACGTGAGGAAGAAAGACATAATGCTCCAGAAAACAGAGTGAAAAAAGTCAACAACAAAGAGAACGCGAATGGGGCCGAGAACGCAGAGGAGGTAAGTTGAGTCTAGTTTGAGTTTTCTCCCACGCTAAGGCCTGGAAAAGGCGAAAACTTTTTAATCAATCTAGCTCCACTTTGAGTGATTCATTTCTATGTGATGAAGGAAGAAATAATCAATGGGCCTTTATCTAAAATTATTTGGCATTCGTGGTTTAAAATCCTTCGTGCCTGTATATCGCCTAAACAACATTTCAGACTGCTTTTATACTCCAAATTATTTCGTTTGGAATGTTTAATTCATTGGGGTGTAAAAGCAAAATAATAAAACTACGGATTACTTTTCCGTAAAATCTGGACAAACATTTTTGCCTAGATGGTTTTGAAATAATAGCGAACAGTGTAAGCAAGCTTCTATCATTTGCTCTTCAGTTAACTAAATTTACCTGTTATTCATTTTGAAAAAATGCACTTAGGTCGCAGATGCGTGATTTTACCCTAGAAACTAGGGTAACGGCCTTTAACGGAAAGTAAAATAAATTGAAGTTGAGCCAAAGATGTTCATGTTTACATGAAGTCTGGCGAGGTAATTTGATTTTGAAAATATTTCCATGTGAGAACCTGTCAAACTGGTAAGAAATTACGGGCCGCTAAAGTGTGATGCAAACAAACTTGCAGGTTTCATGGATTTGGTTCTGTTGCGAAAAGAGTGAACTGCAGTTTTTGGAAATGGTAATTTTTTTATCAATATGTTTTAATGCTGCCTACTCGACTCGCTCAAACCACAGCATATGCTTTGTCTCACCAAGCATGGGACCACTTCCTCAATAAAATAAAGCAGAGGCATGTTACCTAAAGTCTATGCTTCTGAATGCAGTTATGATAGGAATTATACATGCAATTGTTTCTCCATGTAAACTGAGTGCAATAGACGACCGTATAAGAAATTTTACCCAACAACATTACATCCTTCAAGTTGTGTATGCATTATCTAAATTCTCTCAAACAATAAGTTTGTTGTGAAAGGATGAGCGAAGTTTTCAGCTCTGCTACAAATATGCTCTCGGTAAGTCTTTCCAAGTTCTTTTGCTAAACCAGTTCCGTTGTTTTTTCAAGGAGTATACACACTTTTTTTTGTTACCCGCTCAAGATTGACACTCGGTTCATGCCCTGCCAGAGCTCAGCTAGTGGATGAACACCCTGTGTTTGGAGGATGGTTGAAAGTCCAAATCAGCAGGCCTAGGAGGGGCTGCAAAAAACCTGATAACTAGGTTTTCGATGTCCACCTTCAAGCCAGCCTGGCTGAAGAAAATGCAGGGGGCTTAACCCTAGCTAGCAGCCCAGCCAACACCCTACTCTGGGGTGAGATGCAAATGTCTCTGTGTGAAAAGCTCAGGGGGGGTTTCCTTTATGAGTTGAGTTCTTATTAGGCTGGATTTGCTTCGGTCTTTGTCCATTAATTAAGAGTCAGAAGCCATGCTTAATAGCATCTCTCCTTGAAGACCAGATCATTTTGGCTGGAGGTGGGGTGAGGTTGGGGATTTTTCAATTTTGGCAGTGTTTTTTCTTAGATGTTGACTTTGAGTTTCTTGCTTTTTTGGGTATGTTTTGGTAAATTTACACCTGTTTATATAAATATACCCGTTTTCTAAAATGTTGCAGTTTGAAAGTATATACAATTTTTCTCTTGTTATCAAAAAGGTGATTCAGATGCATATATAATTCACATCAAGAGAACTCTACTCTCTTTATAGTAGGAAGGTAAACAATGACTTAACATCAGCTATTGTATTGTTCCTTTGTCCTTATAATTTATTCTGTCGTCATCTTTTTTTATTGGAATATAAAGTGTATTTCTTAGAATTTTTCAATTGGAAAGTTTTGAGCATAGGTGTATTATTGTACAGTCAAAGATGTATTGAGCGGTCACCCTCAGAATATGGCGTTTCATAGAAGAGGGTTAATATTAAAAAATGATGAAAAATGCCATTTTATGCTGGAATTGATCACTTTATGTACAAAAACTCGTTAAAAATTCTACAAACCTTAATTTCGGGAAAGAAATTGGATTAAATTTTAATCAAAAAGTCTTCTTAGTTTTAATTGAGTGGTTCCGCTTTATTTGACCGTTCATTACAGATGGAAGACAATACAACCAGGCTGTTTTCACTCACTCAAAGGTGACCACGATCACTTAATAGAGGTGAACACTAAGAAGAGGAAAAAATAACATCAACTATGGAGAAAAAAAAATTGGGACTTTGACAACTGACCACTGAATACAGGGTGACCACTTCATATGGTGTTGCTTATAGGTAGGACTGTATCATGGATTCAGCGGCAAAAGCAGCTTTTTATAACATACTGAAATTAAGACTTACATTGCACTGTGACATAAGCTCTTACTGTCTTTTCCTGTATCCCTCCATTACTTGCGATGCATACATATTCTCCTGCATCATTCCTGCTACTACTGGTGATGTTCAACTGTTTGGTGTCAGACAAATAAATCCCAGATTTTTCCCATCTTATCTTAGGTTCAGGAAAACCCGAGGCATCACAACTCAAAAACAGAGGAGTTGACGCATTAACTGTTATATTCTGTGGCACTTCTGTAAACTGGACAGGAACTAGGTAAGAAGAGAGAAACAACAAAATTTTCACACCATAACATTAGAGTGCGATTTGTTTAAAACCATGCAGTTCATACGCTATAGAATGAGATTATAAAATGTAGCACATACATGAAAAAATAAAAAATTAAAAAGGAACTATCACTATGTCAGGAGATCAGAATTTGCATCAGTTTTAAAATACTCTAATGAAAAGGATAAGTACAGTTTTTGGCAGACACAGAGTAATCTATTTGGAATAATGTTATGTTTTGTTTTTTTTTTTTACCAAAAAAATAGAATCAGACCTAGGATTAATCTCAAACTTGTAACTAAATTGTATTTGTGAATCATTGTTAGGCTTGTTTCCTCATTATTAGGCACAAGTTCATCATAATTACCCATTGGTTTTTATCATTAGGCACCTGTTCATAATAGTTAGGCACAAGTTCATCATCATTAAGCACCTGTCCAACGCTATTAGACTTAAGTCCATCATTATTAGGCGCCAGTTTATTATCATCAGGCATAACTTTTTTTATTAGGCACCCATCTATTGTTAGGCACTGGTTAAATTTTTCAAGACAGGCATTCTTCACCAGCACTTTTTACAAGTGTGGCAAGCTTAGTAATGCTTGTGAAGGAGACACCTCTTCAGCTGGTGAGCAACGCAAAGATGTCTGTAAAGCCACACAACATCTGCCTCGTCCCCAGACTTTTTTTCTCCTTCCCCTCACCCACCTCACACTTCACGCTCATTCCCATTACTCCTAGGAAAAGCCTCTAGGGGGGGGGGGGGGGGGGGGCAACCTGAATACCAGGGTCTCTATTCTTCCCTGTCGGGGTTTGTAATTATTCAACGTGTGGGAGGTTTCATTGATGCGATGTTAACTGGTAAAAAAGTTTTTCCCGTTTTGGATGATCATTCCAAAGTATTCAAAATGCTCAAAGATATTTCTACCCACCATTTATGTTAAGTCTCACAATGGCTTCTACTCCATCTCCAGCATCATTATGTGGAACACATTTGTACTCGCCATAGTGCTGAGATCGATTGACGTTACTGAGAGTATACTCACTGTTGCTGCTATTACTTACGAGGCGGCCATTGAAATAGAACTTGTAAGTTGACACTTGAGGCACAGCAGCCATAACTATGCACTTGAATTTAATTGTGTCTCCTTCAGTGACGGTATTTTGTGAAGCATTGGTAGTGAGCCTCGCACCTTCGGGTTTGTCTAAAAATGAAAATCAAATCAAATTCTTAATCCCGGTTTATTTCATGGCTCATACATCCCCCCTAGTTTTAAATCATAACCCCTCGTAAAAGCATAAAGGGTGCATGATAATGCAATAAGGAAGGGTTAATCTTGTGAGTGGGTTAATCTAGTATCAATCCATAGAGTGCCTTGGTCAGAAAATTGCAGCAAGTTATCCACCAATGGTTAGAATGCTGACTTAAAGCAAAATACTTCAACTCACACATTGCACGCTGAAAAAGAATAGGATTACTGCAGCAAAATTAAAAATAACACCAACTATATTGTTACCGGGAGAGCTATTTTAAATCGTCTCTTAACTATAACAAGCAATTTGTGAAGGCCAACTTTACTTCTTATCGGACATGAAAACGTTGTTACTCATGCAGAATTTCTGGTGAAATTCCTCAATTTTGAACCAGAAGACGAGTGCAGCAGTGCCCTAGAGGCTGCACGTGGGAGGATCTAACCTCGTAAAAAGCGAAAACATAATTTGAATTTAAGACATTCCTTATTTTGCTCAACTGGTGCCAGGATGATATATTTATCTACGAACTCTCTGGGGAACAGAGCCTCCCTTGATTAATTTAAGAGAAACCTTTATTGGAGGACCTCATAGGCTAGGGAGAGGAGGATCTTCAAACTCACAAGGGATTTTTGGCTCAACTCCACTACGAAAAATGCAAACAAAGAATCCATTTTTTTTATTAACAATCCAAGCTTCCTCAAGTTTGCTGTTGGAAAGTACGCTGTCAAATAACATACAACCTGCTCCAGGGGTTGAGTAAGTAAAACTATGCCAAATTCATGAAAAATAGTATATGGCACGATAGTATCAGCCGAGCGAAAAACTTAAACAAAAAACCAGGAAGATTTAGGTCAGGTTGCGTTCATACGATTGTGCTTCGCTTCAGACTCTTAAAGTGAAATCAAATTCACTTTATTGACAGAAAGAAGGCGCCTCTGAAGTTTTATACGGCTTAAACATTTGGTAGAAAGAAAAGTGCGCATTTATACAAAAAAAAATTCGCCTAATGCATGCGAGTTCTTAAAGAGTTTTGACCAATGGCAAATGACACTTTCCCCACCAATGGGAAAACGTTTTGGAGTTGGGAGGTAGAGTGTATTAAATAACAAACTTCCGAATTTTTTTTTATTTCTTTAAGTATCTATAAAATCAACAACTAAAATTAAGCATAACTACTCGTTTGTGAACAAATTTTTTTTAAAGCATTTCCTTCTTGCATCAACAGGCCTTATTTCCATTGGCTGAAAATCAAAATAAAAATGAAACGCTATTCATTTCAAACGATCTTCAATTTTTTTATTTAAAAATAACTAAACGAGAAAAAGTTGACTTCACCCTTAGCACTTGAAGGAATATTTGTATAATTGTACAGAGACGGAATAGATATTACAGAAGCTACACATGCTGGTGAGCAAATCGTTGCAAGTGATCATATCTGTCCACTTCGACTGCTGTGAATCTGACGGAAAGGTTGAAAGTGTTACAAAGACTACTGTGCTGAGTTTTTCACTACTTTGAAGCTGGTGACAAAACACTGCCACGTTTTCTCAGCTGGCAAGACAAAGGGCGAGAATTCAAGTGCATTGAAGACTGATCGAGTTTCTGTGGCCCAACCTCAAACGGGCTCCAGATAACTAAGTATATTGGCTGTGGCCCTGGAGAGCGCTACCTTTGTACTCTCATCATAATCCCCAAGGTATAGGCCCTTTGCAGCTAGAGGTCACGTGCCTAGATACGCGTTAGCAACGCTGAATTGGAGAGCAAGCTCTTCAGCAAACACAAATTGAATAAGTCTCTTGAGCGTCACGCGTGTGTATAGTTGAAAGGCGATTATTCTGAATTCAAGCGTTAAATATCTTTCCATCTCTCCAAATCCAGTAAGTTTAGCATAGAAATATAGCTTTGAGCGCATCTTTGAGTCGGAAAGGTTGGTTTTCAGCTGGGATCGCGGCAAAAATATCAGCGTCAAGTCGACCACGCGTTACAAACATGGCTTCTCCGTCAGGTATGAACAACAGAGTTTGTCTTCTTGTTGCACTTTTATAACGACGTTTGGACAATTAATACAAGTAAAAAGAAATAAAATACGGTAATTCACTACACTTTGAGGTTTACAAGCCGTTTACTATCGAAAAACATAGAATTTTGGCTGTTCATTCCCCTCAAAACTATGGTGTTTGAACCAACAAGCGTTGTTTTCATTGTTGTAGATATCGATATGGACGAATCAGTTGAACAATCCACCACGGGCAAAAAAAAGTCTGCATACCATTGCTGTGTTCCCCAATGTAATGGGGATTCAAGATACCACGAAGATCTGCATTTCCATCGCATTCCCGGTCGTGCCATGGACGAAAAGCTGAGGAAGGAATGGCTCGTGAAAATCCGAAGAGACGAAGGTCCTGAATTCAAGGTATTTTATAGAGACATTCGATGTTCAAAGCATTTCACAAGGAACTGTTCGGTAAACTTATGTGTCTAATGGCTTATACTTTTCTCTATTTAGATAACTACTAGTACGAGAGTATGCTCAAGGCACTTTACCAAGGAAGATTACCTTCCACCGACCAAGTCTGGTAGCCAGCGACTGAAAAGAGGTGCTGTTCCATCGAATTTTAACTGGACTCCCTCCTCCAAAGCACGAAGAAAGATTATTCGACATGTCGACAGGTAATTTATCCTTCAGCTATATTTTCGTGTGTCGGTGAGTGATGATAATGATAAGTCTAGACTATAATGGAATCTTTCTAATTTTTAAATACTGTATCAGTTTGGGATAAGTATTAACTGCTATTTTTAAAAGCATTTGTAACACCTTATAGAAGGGATGTATGGGTATGAAGTATATATACAGATCTCAGGTTCTTCAATGTCTAAAATGATTTAATTGTTTTAAAATTTAGAATTATGTATAAAAGTGTGATATTTAATTTTTTGGCTTTGTTCACAGAGATACTCAAACAGATGATAGTGACACTGATGAAGTGGAAAGTGAGGCAATGCAAAGCAGGGAAAGTGTGGAAACAGAGGTGCAGTCTGTGAAGGCTCAGCTGAGCAGCAGGTTGAGGTGAGCAGAAAGGAAGCAGCTGTAGCTAAAGAAGAGCTAAGAAATGTCAAGGCTGAAGCTGCTCAACAATTAGAGGAGATAAAAAAGCAGGCAGCTTATAAAGCAATATTAAGTAAATTTGGCCTGGAGAGATTTGGTGTAGACAACGAGAATATAAAATTTTATACTGGTTTCCCCTCAAATGAACATATTAAGTTTTTTTTTAGCTTTATTAAGCCCAGTGCTGAACTAGTGACCTACTGTTATGCCTCTGGAGAGGGAGAAAACAGACCAGCCTCCAGAAATATGCTTCTAATAGATGAAATAATTGTGTTTCTTGTTCGGCTTAAACTAGGATTAAGGGGGTAAGTTTCTAAAGAAACTGTGGTGCTGCGTCGGTGGGAGAGTATAGCAGGTAATTTAGTGTTAACAACTGGGTTGAAAACGTAAATTAGCCACCGTAAAGGGTAAAAAAGCTGACGTTTCGAGCGTTAGCCCTTCGTCGGAGCGATTAGAACTAATCGCTCTGACGATGTAGATGCGGGTTTAAAACGTTTTGTGAATTATACAATAAAACTTTCAGCTAATGAGATAAAAGGGACTGATTATAGTGTCAGAATCTGCTCCGCTGTTCTTTCAGTTTTAATTTTAAAATATGGCTTTGCGCCTATTAAGTCATCGGAACTTTCAAGAAAAGGGCCCCACATGTCGTTAACGGTACATAATTTACTCCAGTCATGCTTGGAACATGAAAAATGAAGCATCACTTTTTGGAGTATCTTTGAAATGTACAGCCTTAAAGCTCCATGGCCATTTGTATCATTCTGTATTTCTAGCATTCAGACCACTTTCTTGTTGCTAAACTTGCCTTGTAGTGTGCCTGGATGGTTTTTCATTATCTTATCGTGTGTCATTAGTACCTGTAAGCTTCCAAGCCTCCCTCCAAAGCCTCTTCTACAACCCGTGTGACACTGAATGGAGCCACACGTTTCTCATTAGAGACCGCAAATTGCTTAAAGTTAACTCTGACTTAGCCCTCAACTTCTTTAAATCCTCCACCAGGATGGCGTCTTCACACCGAACGTTTTCTGTCCCTTGCTGAGACTATTTATTTCGCCATTCAACATGTGGTTTGAGCTTGAAAAGGCGGCTTAATTGAGCTTAAAAATTTTCTTGTAGAGCAGGTTGCTAAAGCATCCGGTGGAGGCAGTGTGGCCAAGTGGTCAGAACACTGAGTTTGTATAAATGGGTGGTTCCAGGATAGAATAAGAGAGATGGTAGGTTTGAACTCGGTAAAGAAATAGAAAAAGATGTTTTTCGTCTTGTCATGAGCGTGGAGCAAAGAAAAAATTCTAACTTCCCATGCGTAATCGAACTTCAGACCTTCAGATTCCGCGCCCTGATGCTCTACCACTGAGACGCAGAGCCTCTATAGTGAGCGAGATCTATTAAGAAGTTCATACGACACGCGTCCTGCATACTGCTGGGATCAGCAATGTCAATAGCGTCATGTTTGAACTTATAGTTGTAGCAGGTCATGTTTTATATGTGCTATACTTCAAGAAAGCACGTGCAGTGTAATTTTCTTAACAACGAGTGACTTCGAAATCTAGAGATTAGCACACTGTTCATGTTTGCTTTTTACCAGCTCCTGAAAACAGATGTCGAATGCCCGCACATCTGTGAACACTGTAACAAGTGTATACAGCCTGTCACTTTTGTATTATTTAGCAGCCGACTATTCAGTATAAGGTGGCAAGGCTTACGAATAATGAAATATAAAATGGATTCTCACCCTCAAATAAAAAACGACGAGCGCAGTTCACACGAATGTGTAAGACCTTCCGTACAAAGAGATTTTAATCTCTTGTTTTGGGATCATTACATGACATGAAGATCGAGCATGTCGCGATGAAAATTGTTTTGTCTTTCCCAAGCTTTTCATTGCGAACTTTCGTTCGGTAACGAAAACTCAAAGAAACATTGCTGTACTGTATATCTCTTTGATCTCTTTGACTGCCATACATGCAAATATATGCACAAATCTCAGGCTTCCAGTTTTAGTTTCAGCCCATTTTTGCATCTATCAGCTGACCGGCTATCAGTAAAAAAAAAATGTAATTTCTCAGCTGACCTATTCTCAGATTTCCATTAAGCCCCAAACGAAGCCCTCACACAGAATCAGAATATGCGCGAGCCTTGTGCACTAGTCAAACGGAGTGAATTTTGGGTTGTCACAATGACTCAGAAATGGCTTTAAGCCATTTTCTGAGTATGGTATAAGTATGTATACAAAGGAGGTGGAATTCTGTTTCCTTACACTTTTGAGCAGATCCATCATTATTGTGTAACTGACCCCAATAACAAGAGTCGCACTGTTACATAAGTAAATCAGAAATTAAAAAATATAGTTAAAATATACTTACAGTGAACTACAATTGTTGTGTCAATAGAGGTGACTTTCGCTGAGTTATTGGCTCGACATGTATATTGTCCTGCATCCGTTCTGTTTATATTATCGAACTTTAAAAACGCAGCTTCCTTCCCTGAACTTTCCAGTACTCCATTTCTAATCCATGCCACATCCGGCAGTGGTTTCCCAGAAGCTTTACAGGCCATGGTGACAGGGGATCCTTCGATGTAATATTTTCCTCCTAAAGAGAGGTTTATAAGTGGTGCCTCTGAAAGGTAAAAGAGATTATATCATTCCTCATATGGTGTCGCAAATATTACTTGGATTGGGTTCAAATTTACCCACTTAGAGTAAAATAAACAAAAGCATCCAACAATTGGTCCCCAAAAACCAACTAGTATAAGGAGGCTCAAACTTCATTCTGTACAGGTTAACCTGTTGGCGTTAGCTAATGGAGAACTTGTTCAAAAGCTAAATTGTACAGAAGAGCCCCAGCCTGGGGAATGAAGGGCTAATTCAGGAAGTCACTCATTGGACAAAGGATCCTGGCTTCTAAGCTACTCCCTCTGTTTTGGATAAAATTTTTGCTGCTGCGCAAACAAATTGGCAAAGAGCCAATCAAGCCACATCTCACTTGGAAAAGACAAAGAATCTACTGAAACATCCTTAACCCAGAGAACTGAAATTTTGATGAAAGAGAAACTATAGATTCTTCCAGATCAAAAGAACATACGAGTGGTACGCTGAACGCAACTTGCCCATCACTTAAAGTTAAAAGAAGAATTTACTCATCTTCTGGTATTGATCGCTCTTTATCAAACTTTAAACAATTTGATTGTTCATCATGATTGCTCTGCAAAGGTAGTTTGCAGAAGGGAGAGTTTCGCGCTTTTCCTCCGCCTTTTTAAAAATTATACCCTCACATTAAAAGTCCTTAAGCCCAAGTAAAACGCAAAGAAACTCATGTTACAATTGTGAATAAGTGTTCCCAAACTTATGGCGAGATAATTTGACTCGGTCCTTAAAACTAAAGTGAAATCAGTCAGGGCCATAGCCAATATGAGGCAAACAACGGCACTTGCTAGCAAGTAAATGAACAAACATACAACTAAATTTTATACAACATGGTCCAGTCTTAGTTTTGGTGAAAACGCAAAACATGCAGTACCCAGAATATAGGGTGAGAAATACTTGAGAGCAAAAGGGTGGCTTACATTCACGGTAAGCTGTTCCTAGTAATAATCGACACCAGAGTTGAGCTTGTTTGACGTTAGCAAAGAAACTGTCTTCAAGACCATCAAGAGATGCTGATGTCAATTAAGAAACTACAGAATGGTGGGGAAAAAAGCAGTAGAGACAGAAATGGGAGAGGCGCCACCAAAGAGACTACTTGTTTTATGTTTGTACCGGGAGTACTAATGAAGGTTTGAGTAAGAAATGCAAACAAAATATCTTTTTTTTTGTCCCAAGCTCGTAAAAAGACGAAACACATTTTTCTCTGTTTCTTTACCGAACTCAAAACCTACCACTCTTCTTATTCTATTTAAAAACATGACGCTATTGACAACGCTGATCCAAGCAGTATCCAGGATGGGTGAATTATTTTCCGTTTGCATGCTCAGCATCTTTTAAAGAACATAAAGAGCTTGGATTACCGACTTCATCGGTTTATTGCCTTTTGAGAAAATTTTGCCCCATCGTGCAAATCTTCTAAGTCTCGACTTGCTCCTTAGTGTAAGAAAGTCCTTGAGGAAGTCACCATTCTGTTGACTAAATTTACATCTGCAAACCTTGAAGATTATAATTTTCAAAAAGCAGCGAATGACGCAATATTTACTTCATTCCCTTTGGCAAGTCCCTTTAAAAAGCTTGAAAAGCAATACCATTTTTTCACCCCAAATTAACTTCACATGCTGCCTGTGATTTGTTGTGCAATATTTCCTTCATTGATCTAGCAAAATCCTACGACCAGTCAGATTGTTTCTATTTTTGAGCGACCATTTTTAATTGACAACTTTTTAAAGAGAAAATCTCAGTACTCATATTAGTAGAAGTTATTTAATATATGCATAACAGAGAAACCCAGTAGTTGGTGCCAGAAGAATAAGAAAGCACTCTTTGATACAGTAACTCTGATTTCGTACTGATGAGAAACAGCAAAGTAAACGGTAGAATTTCTTTGCTCCTCTTAGGAGTGTGGTGTCGCATGCCAAGTACAAGTACTACCATTGTTTTCCCAAAAGTCGGGTTAGCTAACCACTTTCAGCCCTTCATATAAAAGTTTGCGCAAATTGATGCTATTGTTTACTTTCTCCAGATCTCACAAATATGAGACATGAGTTAAATGCATCTGATTTATGTTTGACCATGAATGGTTATGTGTGTGATACGTACCCGCCACAATAAGCTGCACCGTACTTTGAAAAGTGTTGATAAAGCTTCCAATGAGTTCACAGTTAAATTTAGTATTGTCTCCAGGGTTGATGTTCTTGATAACCAGCGTAGCTCTTCCTTCAATTTTAACTCTTCCTTTGTAAGATTGAGGAATATTTGGATGTTCTTGGACACTCTGACTGTTGCTAACCACCATTTCGACAAATGAACCATTCACCTCAACTTTAAAGAGAACGTCCTGAACATTATTATGTGGATCAGTGTAGTCCCACACCAGGTTGGCATCACTACCATTGTTAAAGTAACTTGGATTAGAAGGTTCCAGTGGATGAAACGCACATCCACACCCCCTAAAATGGACAACCATAAACATAATATTCTCAGCCCTTTCATTACATATGTAAGGATAATATTTTGGAAGCTTAAGAAGGGCTTAAATAGAGTCTTTTAGAGTAAGCAGTAACAACAGTAAGTGTAAATATGCACTAAACTGATATTCACTGATATCAATTAGCTCAAAATATACTTTAATTTGCAAAGAAATAAGGTTCAATAACAGTAATGTGTAACTATTTGTGCCTTGTGAATTTTTTTGTTGGCAAGTTCCAGTTTCTTTGATTTCTGAAATTTTTACAGTGCTGAATTTCCAAAATGTTATTAAAGTGGTACACTTAAAGAAACATTTTGAAGAAGAACTTGTTGAGGTGGAAAATGGAAAGTGGAAATGTCCACACATATTAAATGTCGGTTAAACCATAAAATGAGGGATTTATGATTCCATTCTAGTCTCTTAATGGCTTCTTGTTTTTGAAAATAAAACGTGTCTTAACTGAGCATCCTACCAATCACATAAGATGTGCATGAAAGAAGAAAACAACAGAAAAGAAACCATTAAAGTGTTCTTGATGACCAGAACAAAATTCATGAGGGCTTTACAGTTCACCTCTGAAAAATTCATGTCTATAAAAATTGGAAAAGAAATCAAAGATCATATGCATCACTTAATATGTCCCTGTTCTTGCCCCGTTCTATGATGTATAACCAAAGCATGTTTTCTTTTTCCCACTGCCCTAATATGGTAAAATAACATAATAGCAAATAAAAATTGTCAAATATTTGCCAAAGGCGAGGTGAATAATATTCACCATTCTTCTGTTCAGCTTCAGCAAACATTACTGTTTTAGTACAATTGCACAGGTGCTTCCAAATTCTGTTATAAATTCTGCAAATAAAGAATCTCAAAGCATTGCACACTTCTTGTTACAATTGTGTTGATTACCTGTATCGAGATGAGCAAACAGTTTTATGCGGTTTTGTTTATTGAATCAACAAAAACTTTATCCCTTTGTTTTGAAAAGTGTTCTGCTAATCTTTTCACATCTTTTGTGCTCTTCTCAATTTAATTTTCTTCAATTGCACTTATCACTTCCATGCAAACATTTGACAAAACATAAGGTAGCCATTTTGAAATTTAGCATTCTTTCTATAATCACCCTGCACACCACAATCATAGCAATAATTGATGCAATCCTCAACCATTTCAGAGCATGTGCATCTCTTTAATCACCTGGCCAGTTAAACTAATATTGGTATTTAATCTTGACACATGTTAAGACAAAAAAAAAAGCAGAAACAACAATGCAATGATCACTCATGTCACATGTGCTTGATTTTCCAATAACTTTGGCATGTTAATTAAGCAGGCATAAAAATTCCAATGATATTGTAAAAAAGAAATCAAACACTATTTTCTTTTGTCTATAACCTTGGTCATAGAAAGGATGTCAACAATGTTCAAAACTTGTATTGAAACCACTCAGCCTCACCTCCTATTGCTTTGAATATCTTTGACCTCATTTCTAATTGATCAATATAAATGTTACATATAATTAGCTGAAATCTACATACATTTTGATCGGTTCCTTCATGTATTTATGAGCTATCGGAGGACAAATGCATGGGTAATGTCACCATTGACAATTTTAGCCCCTTTATTAAATAAAACAAATAGTTTCCATGTTGCCATGGCTCTGTACAGTTATAAATCACAAAGGAAATCAAACATGCTAACAACATCAGTGACCCACTTAACTGCAAGTAGCTTGTTCTGGGCTTCAGTAAGTAAAACAAAGCACAATAGTAAACAGTGCTGTAGTCTCCTTCGTTTTTTTTCACTCCTCTGCTACTGTTGCGTTGTTTGCTATTTTGCTCCATAATAACTGACAACTGGAAGCTAAGCTAAGCTGCATCTCATGTGCTACTTTTTTGTTCTTATCATATTGTGACATCACATGTGATCTATTACTGAACAGATGCACAGCAACATGGAATCTATTTTTTGAATAGACAATGGAAAATTATGGTGGATTTTTTCAGGTGCTTTTGTATAAATTGATTGCCACACTGGCAGTTAGCCACAAGCTACAGGTGTAGTATTCACCTTGGCTCAAAGCATCACACAACAACAAAATGGCTTCCAGCTTTGCTGTGGTAAGCTAAGAGGAAATAATTTAAATAAATAAAGCAGTTGTCACAAAAAATACAAAAATAGCTACCAAGTGTGCTTTGATAGCATTAAATGATAAATTAACTAACCTTCAAACCTTAATTTCTAACAAGAAAAATCAGATCTTTCTTACACTGTTGTGAAGCATTATACAAGTGAAAGATGAAAATTCTCTGTTTTCTTATATCTTTGTGTCATTAAGCATTCTGATGTTCTACTTATTTGCAGGACAGCAAGACAGGAACTAAATGTAATTCTAATGTGAAACACTTCTGCCAAAAAATTTAGATTTGGTAGAATCCTTGATTTACTCTGAAAGCCAAATTTGCCCTCACTTTTTTCACTATCATGCACTGGAAGCCTGAGACAAGCCAGTTGGTTCATACACTTTGGGACCACAAGCCATTAAATGGTAGCATCTTTGTAACTTCTCAAACTTAATACATGTAAATTATGGTTTATTCACTGGGAAGGTCTGTTTCCAACAACAATAATTTTAAGCAAGTTTATAAAACTTGGCATGACTGAGTTTCAAAAATGGTTAAATATGGTTAGGACATGTAAGAATTAAATATAGATGGTTCACACTAAGTGAGTGCATGTGATTTCTATTCACAAGATGTGAAGAGTAAAACAATAAGCAAGAAACAGGCAAGTTTTTGTCTAACCCTAACCCTAAACAATTTGAAGAACAGTGGGTTGTGCATGTTTCATATGCAGAAAATGGAGCAGCATTTATATTACTGCTGGGAACAAAGTAATGACAAAAACAAGGAATAAACTATTTGAATGAAAAGCCTTTGCCAATACCATGGGAATTATAGTGCAAATTTGACACTTAATTTTTTTCTCATTCACATAAGCATGAATCAAAGGTGGATTGCAATGCTTTCTTATCAACATCAGAATCTGGAAATTTAAGTCTTTTGTACCAATTTGGAGGAGATTCCACTTTAGTTCCCCAGATTGCAAAAGATTGTGATCAGTTTGCATGAGGCAAAATTAGAGTGATTTTCACCAATTTTCATGAAGTCCAGCTTTATTATCTTCATAACTGAATTTAAGGTGTTTACACCAATGGCTGACTTCTTGTTTTTAACTTTGAAGTCATAATTCTACAGTTTTGTAGAACCAGCAAACAGTGCTGACATTCACTTTTATTCACTTTAGCAAGTCCCCACACCACAAAGGCAAAAAACCCATGCAATTGTTTGCACTGGTTAAAAATTTTATCTATGACTTGGTCAGATGCTCATGTCTCACTTGTGAGGAAACCATTCAACCGATCAGAATTTGTGAAGATTATTGCAAATCATATATTTTTTTAAAATTTAGCTTGGAGTAAATCTTGGTAGGTATATGATAGGCTGACATATAAACACACATTTCAAAAAGTTTGGTCTTAGTAAAACCTCAAGTGTTCTAAACACATAACAAAAATAAGCAGCCCATGACTACTGGTGTGGGATACCACAATCATATTTGCATAAAGCTAAAAACTAGTCAAATAGACAAATGATACATGTAGGTATGAACAAATTATGCTCAATTATTCATCCAAGTGCATTATGTAGTATCTTTACATGATTGCTACCTTGAGAAAAAGTGACACTCAACTTAGCTAGCAGTAATCATACTTGCAATCATCATTTGAAGCGATAATAAGTGGAATAATTTGTTCACAGCTCCTCCCAATAATGAGTGATGGATGGCAATGAAGAGAGTTTATGAACAGATGGCAACTCTTACATAGCCATCATGTTTGTAATGGAAAGCCACCTGACAAAGCAGTAACTTTTCTCATGACTTCGAAAACGACTCACACTAATCAAGAAAATAGTGCACTTCTCTGTTTCAATGTTGATGTTAAATTCTGATCGTATGGTATTGTTACACTTGAAGCATAAAATCCTTTGCTCTTGATTTCTATCGTATCGGAGTTAATCAGACTTTATTTGTCTCGAGATTGAAATCCCAGCATCATATCTTAATTTTGAAATACAAAAACTGTTAAAAGCCACCTTGGAGTTCGGAAATCATTTTGACGAACATCACGTTCAGAAATAAAGGGTCGGCGTTTTCGGTTTCTAAGCTCAAAATGACCCATGGTAAAAAAAAAACACTGATAAACCTTTTGTCCGGGTGAATAAATTTCAAACTTACCTGACCCGTGAAACTTTACCAGCAGAAGAAAGAGTAAGTGAATTTCATAATCACAGAAAGACACCATCTTCTCAGCCTTTTGCTGATGTTTCAATGAGGAAGGTTGAGCCTAAATCCTAAGGAAGTCACTTTAAGGGACAAACGAGATTTGAGACTGGGACCGAGTGTCACGATCATTCTCGTGAAATTGTCGGCCGTAGTCGTTAAAATTGCCTAAACAACATGGCGAATGGTGCAAATTATAGAGGAAAACTCGATTTTAGCTATACACTTGGAACATTTGCATGAATTGTAGAAACTTTCTTTTCGGAGAAACTTTCCATTCAGAGTAAACCATGCGTGAAACTTGCGAATGTGTCGAATGAGCGTGACTCGATGGCACCGATATCGATCACACGCGCGTACGAAACTAATGAAAGTCACGCAAAAAAAAAAAAAACTTGTAACAGACAGTTTTCAACTCCTCTTTCTTATTTATAAACCGTGGATTCTTTTCCAAGGGCTACTGCATATAATCGAGGTAGGGTTCCGCTGATCTATCCCCTGTGGCGATGCTCGAGAATACCCATATTCCTGGGGCCGGAAACGGAAGTCAAACGGATTACCAGCGAAATAATAACGCAAGCCAGACGCGCAAACTTAGTCAGTACCCAGCAAGAAGAGCGTGAAAATCAGATTGCATCAATTTTCTAGAGATTAATTTTCCTGATTCCCTCTATCTTGTTGAACTGATATCTGCTTCTCCGTGTATCTGCAAACCATGTCATCTAAAAATATCTCCTATACTTTTACCAATGTGCCGATGTAAAATCAACCGAGAAGCTACTGCACGAAAACGAGGTGGAAACAACAACTAGCTTTGTTATGTATTACAGTTACGGTGTTCATAAAGGTAAGTCTTAAGTCAGAGGGGTGGTTAGCGTGAAGAAAGGGGAGTTATATGTGGCTTTCGATACCTTATGTCAGATCTTGCTTAAAAAGTCAATACCTACAGCACATGCCTCCCACACGCAGTTATTGACTGACTGACTAACTGACCGACCAGCAAATTAATACTCCAGTGCGATCCAAACATGATTTCTCACACAATGCTTTAATATACATACGGTAAGATTTTAAACAATAATTGACGTCGTAATTCCTTACACAGTAAATGGTTTAAACCCGGGGGTAACATGTAATAGTGTAGTTTGATCGTTCGGGTGAGTGTAGTCCTGAGAAGGACTGTTGTCGGTAGTGGTGACTGACGTTTCGACAACCTGAGCGGAAGTCATCATCAGAGTCAAGTGGAAGGTTGTTGTCCGTCGAATGTACTTAGTCCGGTTTGTGTACACTGATTGGTCAGTTTTGCCGTGATGTTATTGGCTGTAAGACTCAAGTGGCGTAGGTCAGTCGTGATCGGTTTGGATCCGTTAGTGAAGTTACGTCGTTCTGTTCGGTTCGTTTGTAATGTTAATGTCGTGGATGAGTCGTTTGTATGGTGCCGGTAGTGGTTGACACCTGTTGAGGGGAGTCTGTTCCAAGTTAGTAAACCAGCTTTCCAGGGTCAGTCGTTGAAAGTAGTTAGTGCTGTAGGTTAGGCATTGCGCAGAGTCCCAGTCAATAGTGTGGTTCGTAAGTCAGTGATGTTCAGCAATGTGATTGTTGACATCGCCTTTCTTCGTCGCTCGTTTGTGTTCGGTCAGTCTGGTTGCGAGGTTTCTGCCAGTCTCGCCGATGTAGGAGGCGTGGCAGTCGGAACAACTGATCTTATATACTGCTCCTTGTCTGTTCCTCGGTTCATCTTTGTCTTTGATGTTAGTCAGTAACTGACGTAGTGTGGTAATAGGTTTGTAAGCGACGCGGATATTGAATGGTTGTAGGATGCGTGAGATGGTCTCAGATATGCCCTTTATGTAAGGTATAGGGGCTGTGATCGTAGGGGTTGCGTTGTCGTTAGTTTCGGTAGTAGTATTAGGTCTGTGAGCGTTACGTTGGATGAAGTCTTCGTTGTAGTTGTTATTTGAAAAAACACGGTTTAGGTACTTGTTCTCGTCGGATAAGCTGTCTGTCGTATTACATACTAATTGCGCTCGTCGGGTAAAAGTCCTGATAGTAGTGGCTTCGTGTGATGTCGGGTTGTAGGATGACTCGTCCAGTAATCTGTCGGTATGTGTCGGTTTCCTGTAAACTGTTGTCCATAGTGAATTATCGTCACGGCTTACCAAGCAGTCTGGAAAAGGTAGTTTACCATTTTCTTCGACCTCTCTAGTAAACTGTATGTCAGTGTTTTGTTCGTTAAGGTGGTGGTGGAATGCGTCGATTTCGTCGTGTCGTACGGCAGTGAAAGTATCGTCAACGTAGCGTAACCAGAGTGGTATCGTCTGTCGGCAAGTCGAAAGGGCGCTTTCCTCGATGTTCTGCATCACAATTTCTGCTACAACAAAAGAAACTGGAGACCCCATAGCTGTACCGTGTAACTGTTTGTAGTGTTTGCCGTTGTACTGAAAGTAAGTTGATGCCAGGCAAAGGTTTAGTAAGTCCATAATGTCCTCTGTCGGTAGCGGTAGAGGGTCTGTAGATTGTAGGATAGCAGTCTCTGTACATTGTAGTGCCAGTTGAAGTGGAATACTTGTAAAAAGCGATTTCACATCAAATGACACTAGTTTGTAGTCGTCAGGTATCTGTACAGTCTTAGTGGCGTTAATGAAGTCCTCGGTGGATTGTAGTTTTCGTTTAGATTTGTCGTTGTTTACTCTGGTTTAATCACCGCTGCAAAGATCACGGCCTTGTTCCGGCCGGGCTTAAACTTAAGTCCCCGTTGAACACACAGGAGGCCATCCAGATCGTCAATTTTCTCCCGCCTTAACATTTCCCAGTTTTCGAAGGAACTAGAGTTTGCGCATAAAGTGTGTTTCGTACTCTTTAATTACCACACTTTGTTTAGATGGGGTGCATAATTACGGCCAAGGACTGTAGTCTACTCTATGGCCCTATAAATAATAAATTACAATCACACAATTATAAAAATAATAAAATTTTTAATAGATTAAATTGCTAAATATGCTATCAATTCCTAAGCTGCGAGGCTTGGATTTTCTCATAAAATGACAGTACCTTCATTAAATTTCTTCACGATGGAAAAGCGGACTAAATCATAAACATTCCATTGTTTAACAATATTACAAAATATTACATTCGCTCCATATTATTGGTAGGTACAAGAAGAAGGCGATAGGATTACCTAGATCTTGCATAATAATGGTTGTGGTATTCCAAATGGATGACAATTTCTCAGCAAGGTAATGACGGTATATAACGCGCTCACATCTTTTTTTTTCCACTTTAAAGATACCATCTAATAGACCTAAATTAAAGCTTCCCCAAACAAACCCACAATACTCAACAGTAGGTTTAATACTGGCATTGAATAAAATTAAACGATACTTAAATGGCCAGGAATGTTAATTTTAAACTTTGCCGCGCTCATATTGACTGACACCAAAAAGTACGATCGTATTTTTCTAATTGTGCATGAACTGAGCTTAACGTGAATAGGAGAAGGAGAACAGGGCCCAACACTGAGCCAAGGGGAACATTAAGCGTAATAGTTCGGTATCATATTTATGAGGACGACTCTTTTTTTTCTAGGATCTGGTAATATATGGGCTCCGAATGTGGATAACAGACCCTTAACGGACCCTGTCATTACGAAAGAGGGTAAGTTTCTGAAGAACTTGTGGTGCTGCGTCTGTGGTAAAGCTGACGTTTCGAGCGTTAGCCCTTCGTCAGAGCGATAGGGCTAAGGTTAGCGAGGGGCTAACGCTCGAAACGTCAGCTTTACCACAGACACAGCACCACAATTTCTTTAGAAATTTACCCTCTTCAGTAATGACAGGGTCCATTAAGGCAAAAACATAAGGAAATCAAGGAAAGAACTCTATGAATAAAACCCTTCCACACTGAGGAAAAGAGAAGGGCAACGGTAGAATTTACTTAAATGTAAAAGAAAATAGACTTGTCGACTAATGTAGGTTGTAAATCACAAACGAAAACAAGAGTGTCATCAAGGAAACGATTGCCGCTTGCCCGATAAAGCTGACACAATAAAATCATTGCAAACCTCTAACACGAAGAGCAGTTGACGTTCAATCATTCTCAGACTTCCGCCGCAGTAATTTATCCCTCAAGAAGTTAGTCTCGGGTAATCTGAGGAGATAGTCACGTGCTCCTGGTACTTTTTCCCACTTAAATTCGACGCCATCTGTCAGAATAATCTTGGTGTCGTCTGTGTCAGCTTCTGAAACCATTAAGTAAGATAAACGTTATGAAACGTATTTTGATGTCATGAAAAACTGAAAATGCAAAGCGATATAGTGGTAGGAGGGGTGTAGAAAATCGTGATCAACATCAGTCTGAAACTCATATAATCTAATGATATACATAGACTGACAAATAATCAAAACGAGTTATACAATCAAAGGGATGTAGCAAAAGCACTGCTGGAAAAATGGAGTACAGGTAACTAATACAATGATATAGTGAGCGAGACCATTACGTGTATCAATGATACAACCAAAAAGTAGTGAATGGAAAAAAATTACGGACTAAAGCTCACTATAGGGCGAGAGATGCTTACTCAATATAAGTAATGCAGAAGACCATCATAAGAACGTAAAGAAGTAGTAAAACATACAAGTAAAACTCCGCAAAATAATAAACGCTTACCTCAGACGTTCTACAAAACCAGTATTAAATAGAATCCTGCGTTTATCAAAATTCGTCAAATTTTTTTTTTGTCTGCCTGCACGGGCCAAATTCCCCTATTTTCCATCCTATACCAAGTCTTGCCTCAGAGTCGCTCAATAAATTTGAACGCGGTGATCTTTGTTTACAAGGTTTTCCCCCGCTTACATATGATAACAAACCTCTGAAGTTTTCTGCCACGAAACGAAATACCACAGAAAGTATTTTAAGGAGCGTAAGTTTTTCGATTGATTGAAATGAAAGATATGTGGCAGTAACTTTCACAAGTTTCTCTTTTTTTTGTCAGAAAAATATGGTTTTTTTCGCCCGCCAAAGTAATCTACTGATTGATCTAATCGCCAATATTTAGATAAGATAATTAAATTAATTAATCGAATTAAATCAATCAGCCAATAAACTTAAATTGTTCCCACAGATGTTGTTTTACATCAGTACGTTAAAAATTGAAGCGATTCACAGTATTAGCTTAGTGCTTAAATAAATGTTTTACACTTTACAACAAGCTTAGTTATCGTTTATGTGCGGTCCAGCACTTCAAGCCTGAATACACCCGATGCCAAAACTCAAGCTCGTTCCCAGGCTATGTCCACCACATTGCTTTACGCCGATTAAAAACTGCCACGCAGCACCTATTGTGCATTTTACAGCGGAGGAAACGCCAAACCTTTTACAGGCACAATAAAAAACGGACAAAAGCTTTCTGAAGAGCGAGAGAACCCTGGGAAGTTCAATATGGTAACACCTATCCCCTCATTTCCATGAATTGAAAAAGTTATTTCAATTACGTTGAAGGGAATTTTCCGTAACCCACAGAGGTATCTTCAAATGCTTTTTCGGATCTTTACACCTTCTTCAGCGAGGAAAAGAAATTTTAGATTGTTTGTAGCTTTTTGGCACGGAAATACCAAAAAACGTTGCAACTCATACATGGTGTAAAATCACCATGTTTTCGATAATTACATTTGTATGAATGTTCTAGAATACTTTGCTAACGTGTAAAAGAACAGTCGTGTAGTAGTAGTAAGTTTCTGATGTCAAGAGTGACTGACTGTTTGGAAGGCTTCACCGAGAGAAAGTTACTTAGGATCTAGACCGTAGTGGGATTAAGTATGTTCATCGAGGATAATTAGTGTATTGTCCATTGGAGTTGCTCCTGAAGAAGAAAACTACACGTCGTTCAACAAAGAGGTGAAGTTTATAGAGGAATAGAGTTCTCCCTGTCGGTAAGATTATACCGTAACAAGGCACTTTGAGAAGAGCTCTACTAGTCGTCTGGGGAGAAATGGAGAATAGTGCGTGTAAAAAACTTTCAAGGAATAAAGAAGGAGTCATGATAATTTGAAAGTGCCTTATTTTCTTTAATGCTTTAGTAACAGTGGATCTTCTCAGGTAGAGTCGCAACAAATGATAGAGATGTCCGTGCTGTTGAGGTAGCCAGATGCGTTTTGTTCTCTTCTCACAGAATTATTGGTGTGGAAAATGGTGGCGGAGAGACGTACATAGAAAGAGGATGTTTAGTTGCCCCTAAAATTAAATAAGCACAAAACCCGCTGTTACTGTGAAAGAATCAAAGCGTTGGTGGTGCAGGAAACTCATGCATTGTTGTCCATTTAGTCCTCTCTTCTGTCTCTTGAAGTTGTCAGCTCATCTTTTGTTGTCATACCTGTTAGTCTGAATGGCTCCCGCAGAATCAGTAGAAGTTCAAGTGATGGAGAACTTCTTAAAAATGGCTCATTACTTAACATTTTTGCAACATGCGAGAAGCATGTTAAAACCATTCCTGATATAATGCTTTTAAACTTCATTGATTTTCCTTCAAATTACAAAGTGGCGAAAAAAAGGCTTACATGTCAACTAGACAATATTATTGCTAGAGCTTTTCCAGTAATACTTGATTGCCAATCTGCTGGACGATCCATTATGGTCTTGCATCAAACGAGGTGAGTCGTTGTACTTGATGGCCATTGTGCTAAGTGGTCCATTGTGGTCTCGAATCAAACGAACTGAGTCGTAGCACTCGGTGGTCACCATGGTAGTAGTAGTAGTAACTTTATTAAACTCCTCAAAAACACTTTTTAGCTTAATTTACAAAGTCAAATATCTAAAACTTAGTTTTCCAAAAATACCCTTAAATAAAAAATGCTGTTTTATTTTTGCTTTAAATACATCTAAATTAGTGATAGACTGAAACTCATCTGAGAGACTATTCCATAGCTTTTGGCCTCTGAAAGTAAATGCAGGCTAACCTGCAGCCGTCCTACCGAGTGGTATATGTAGGCGGTCCCTATTCCTAGTATTGCAGTTGTGCACTTCCGATCTGGTTTTAAACTTCTGACAAAGATATGGAGATGCAAGTCCGTTTAAGCATTTAATACCATGGTAGCATCCCTTACGGCAAGTTGCTTAATAATTGGCAGCCACTGTAACTGCTTAAGAACAGGTGTAACATGATCAAATTTCCTCGTTCCAGAAACTATCCGGGCTGCGAAGTTTTGCATTGTTTGTAATAGCTCCATGTTTTTCTTGGTGGTATTAGCCTATTCTGATGAACAATACAATAATTTACTGAATACTAGAGAATCAGTTATAGTGATCAACGTACGCCTATCAAACAGATATTTAACGCGATTAATCTGACAAAGGCTACCTATACATTTCGAAGTTACTTGAGTTATATGTTCGTCGTACGTTAGATTACAGTCCATTGTAACTCCCAGGTTTTTCGCAGACTTAAATGATGTAATTTCCTTGCTGAGTAGTGTAATGCTTATATCATCTGGTATCTTCGTCAGCATCTGCGGAGTCCCCAGAACCAGAAGTTTTGTCTTGTCCGGGTTAAGGAGTAGACTGTTCTTGCAACTCAATGCGGCTATGTTCCGAAGATCTTCCGTCAGCTGATCTGCGGCTAAGGTGGCATCACGTATTGGAAATGAGAGGTATAACTGTGAGTCATCAACATGGCACTCTAACGACCCTACCTTAGGTACAGATGGTAGATCGTTGATGTTGATATTAAACAATGCCGGGCCCAGGATTGATCCTTGTGGTACGCCACACGAGACCAAGCGGGGCTCAATTGTTTCGCAACCAATTCTCACCGACTGTTTCCTTCCGGTCAAGTAGCCTCTAAACCATTCTATTGCTTCTTTAGAGGTATCCGTTGCACGTAGGTTCTTTAACAAGGACATGTGATCAATGCTGTCAAATGCCTTAGAAAGATCTAATAACACCAAGGCAGTGACTTGCTTGCGATCCATTGCCCCCAGAGCTAGATCTGACGTCAAAATATTGAGTGTCTCTGTCGAATGCCGTTTCTTATTCCCACTCTGGTGTCCACTAAGACAGTTTCTCTTTGTTGCATATTCAGTGAATTGATTTAAAGCTACTCGTTCACATATCTTAGGTAGAGCAGGTAACAACGACACGGGTCTATTCTCGTTGGCTACTTCCGGATCTCCACCATCCTTTGGAATTGGAAAATTCACATTATTTCCATGGTGAGGGAAATACAGATGTCAAAAATGAACTGTTTATGATCTCGGTCGAAAACGGGAAAAAAAAAACGGTAGAGCATCTTTCACTACCGCCATTTGCAATTTATCTTTCCCTGATGCTTTATTTGAAGGAAATGACTGTACAATCCTGTTGATCTCGAAAGAGGTAGCAGCTCCAAATTGAAACTCATCTTCTTTGGGTATAAAACTGACAGGGAGTTCCTCATGTGAATTAGGTAGACCATTGACTGATGCGAGTCTTTTGGCTTCTCCTGCAGCTCTTACTCCCACCTCCATAAAGAATTAATTAAATTCCGTCGCAAGTTCTTTCATATCCCTAGAATAAGCTGGGCGCGACTTCTCCCTAGCTGGTATGCAATTCCGTATCACCTTCCACCGTTCACTAGAGCTCTGATTCTTTGAACCTCATTCTGGACGTACTCCTTCTCCGCCTCGCGTAATACCCTCTTTACGTCATTACGACAGTCCCGATAATACTGCCAATCCACAAGAGCACCCGTCTCTTGCGCGATTTTATGAGCTTGATCTATTTGGCCATTTTCTCTCTGATCTCTTAATTTATAAATGGACATTTCCGATGTTTGATTTTAATTTTCTTAATAGGTGCACGATTATCCAGAACCCGGAAGAAGGCTCTATTAAAATAGAGCAGTTTCCCATTTACATCGTCAGACAAAATGTTTTCATACCAAGGGATCTTGTTAAGGTCGCTCAAAAAGCTCTGAGGATCGTAGTGCTTATAGCTCCTAGCGACAACGTAAGCAGCCGGTGGCTTGGGCATCCTTAGATTTAACACAGCAAAGACCAAATAGTGATCACTGATGTGAGTCTCCACTATACCGCTATCCACAGTTATTGCCGGGTTTGAAGTAAAAATGACATCAATCAGAGTTTTAGATGTTTCTGTCACTTTTGTGGGCTGGGTAATAAGCTGCTTCATATTCAGACTTGTACACAGGTTGTTTAATGTTTTTGATTTAGAAGAACTAACGAACAAATCAGAGTTGAGATCTCCGACCACTAGAATACGTAGGACATAAACAAGCACTCGCGTATAACGGTCCCTGAAGTCTTCAAAGAAGGAAATATCACAATCAGGAGGCTTGTAAGTGCCGCACAGCAAGAATGACTTGAGCGTTTTGAGCTGAACTTGCATCCATAATTGGTGAAAACCAGTGTCTAATATTCCGGATAGGTCTTTAAGTGCTTTAGACTTCAGGGTCTTGCGCATGTACACGCACACCCCACCACCAGACTTATTCTTTATCTTTCTCGACCTGTCCAGTCTTGACAAACTGTATCCATCAATTTCGACCTCAGCGTTCTTTGCACTTGAATTTAGCCAAGATTCTGAAATTGCTAAGATTGCATACTTCTTTTAATCCATTAAATTCCTCACTTCAATCAAATGCTCTCTTGTCTTCAAACATCGTACATTCAAGTGTGCCACGGTTACTTTTGATTTCTGATAATTATTTCCATGGATTGTTGAAGGCAAGGTCTCATGAAAGGTTTTCTTAGCTGAAAAGATGTCAACTGGAATATTCAATAAGTTACTTTGGTTTGCACTACGTCGTTTCTCTTGGAAGTTTTGCTGACTCTCTACACGAATAATAACATTGATAGGTCTATCGTTTAGCCGTCTTAGATGCTTTCTCCCACGTTGTCCTCTCCTCGGAGCGAGCAAGTTGAGACTCTTAAGAGTTAGCCATTCTTGCCTTGACAAGGGATGGTGCATTAGTCCGTGACCAAGGTTTTTGCTTGTCGATTTCCAGAAATTCCGCAATGAAAAAAGAGACGCCCATTTCTATCAAGGATAAATAGAAGGACATCTAGAGCAATTATTCCCTTCTCTTTTGTTCCCCATTCAACTCTGCGTAAGTTACCAGTGTAGTTCCATGAGAAGTCAAAAGAGGAACCAAGTTTTGCAGTCCTATTGCTTCCACTGTAAGATGATTCGAGTTGTACCTGTTCTGCTGTTAATAAAGAAACAAGACATCAGGTCAAAAACTGCCAACCTTAAAGAAGACTAATTTCTGCTCAGAAGATTTGTATGGAAGTACATGTACTTTTGACACATGTTAAAACCTGTTATAAATAAGGATTCCATGGCAAACTTGAGACTGCTGATGCATTTATGATTTGCAAGGAAGATGTTGCTGCCTTTTTGGTTTATCACATGACTGTACAGCCATTGGCATACAATGTGCTACTTTTAGCATTTGAAGATAACTTGAATGGGAGCATGCCTACATTGCAGCATTGCTTTTGTTATACAGAAATTTTAGCACAGTGTGTGTGCAACACCTGCACAAAGCAGAGAGGACTCTGGGTTTGAGATAAATTTGGTTTTGCAACTAGAAAATTATATGCACCTGTGCTAGTAAACAAACCAGCAACCTGATGATGTGCACTTAAATGTCCTAGAGTAATTCACTAACATCACAAAGTTAGGCATTACATAAGGCTTCAAGTTGTACCTGACATGCAGTTAATCAAGAAACGAGACATCAGCTCAAAAACTGCTAACCTTAGAGGAGACTAATTTCTGCTTAAAAGATTTTAAAATTTAAATACTTTCTGCTCAGAGGTAATTTCATTCTACACTCAAAATAAATCAGTTTTCAAATCAATGAAATAACGTAATCAATTGCCTAATGGTGTGGTCTATGACAATGCAAAGCACAGGATCCTACTGTATACTGAGGGCATCTGACATGTACTGTGTATGTACTTTTGACACATGTTAAAACCTGTTATAGATAAGATGTTCCTGTCTCCATTTAAGACAATAATAATTTTTGGTAAGCCATTGAGCTGAGCAACTGCCGGTATACAAGGTGCTACTTTTAGCATGCATAGACAATTTCAATGGAGGCAGGCCTACATTGTAGCATTCCTCAAGGCAAAAAGCACGCTCTTATTTAACTCTTCAATAAGTACCTCACCAAAGAGTCTGATACGAATAGTGAATAAGACCAAGAGAACATAAAATAAAATTTGCCAACTACCAAGTCTGGGTCAAAAGAGGGGTGGACTTTGAGCTATCAAATGCGTCCATGCCAAAAGACACTTTGTTTTACAAGTGAGAACCACAGGAGTGTTTATGCTTTGCTAATACTGCCTCCATGCCAAGTTAAAACTGGAATACCACACTCTCTGGGATTCAAATTCCATTCTCCCAGAGGTCATTATTTGGTGACCATACTGCAGACAAGGAGCCAAAATGACCACCAGTCACTAAAAGAGGAGGCATAAGAAAAGTGGGAGGTGTCAAGTTTCCTTGGTTACAATACTCTTCTACCAAGAAAGGTAGGGAATTCTTATTGATCAAACAAAAGTTAGTTACCCACCAATACCACTGTAGGATACCACAATCATATGTGCATAAAGCTAAAAACTGGTCAGGTAGACAACTCATACATGTAGGTGTAAGCAAATAATGCTCAATTATCCATCCAAGTGCACTATTTAGTTTCTTTACAATGATTGCTGCCTGGAAAAAAAGTCACGCTCAGCTAAGCTAGCAGCAATTATCCTTGCTGAGGTCATTATTTGAGCCAATAATGAGTGGAAACATTGTTAACAACTCTTCCCAATAATGAGTGATACATTGTAGATGGCAAGGAAGAGAGTTTACACAGGTGGTAACTCTTTTCTAGGTTTACATAACCACCATGTTTGTAGTGGAAAGCCACCTGACAAAGCAGAAACTTTTCTCATGGCTAAGAAGACGACTAAAACTAATTAAGAAAATAGTTCACTTCTCAGTTTCAATATTGATGTTAAATTCTGATCGTATGGTATTGTTGCACTTGAAGCATAAAATCCTTTGCTCTTGATTTCTATTGCATCACAGTTATTCAGACTTCATTTATAACGCGATTGAAATCCCAACAACATATCTTAATTTTGAAATACAAAAACTATTGAAAGCCATCTTGGTGTTTGGAAATCATTCTGACGAACATCACGTTCAGAGAGCAAGGGTCGGCGTTTTCGGTGTCTAAGCTTCAAATGACACATAGTAAAAAACACTGTAAAATCCTTTGTACGGCAGAATAAATTTCACACTTACCTGACCCGTGAAATTTTACCAGAAGAAGAAAGAGTAAGTAAATTTCATAATCACGGAAAGACACCATCTTGTCAGACCTTTGCTTATGCTTCAATGAAGAAGGTGATGCTTAAATCCTACGGAAGTCACTTGAATGGATAGACGAGATTTGAGACTGAGACCGAGTGTCACGATCATTCTCGTGAAATTGTCGGCCGTAGTCGGTAAAATTGCCTAAACAACATGGCGAATGGTGCAATTTATACAGGAAAAATCGATATTAGCTGTACACTTGGAATATTTGCATGAATTGTAGAAACTTTCCTTTTGGGGAAACGTTCCACTCAAAGTAAACCATGCGTGAGACTTGCAAATGTGTCAAATGAGCGTGACTCGATGGCACAGATATCGATCACGCGCGCGTACGAAACTAAATGAAAGTCACGCAAATAAAAAATAAATTGTAACAAACAGTTTTTAACTCCTCTTTCTTGTTTATCAAGCGTGGATTCTTTTCCAAGGGCTACCGCATATAATCGAGGTAGGGTTCCGCTGATCTATGCCCTGTGGCGATGCTCGAGAGTACCCCTATTCCTGGGGCCGGAAACGGAAGTCATGCGGATCACATGCGAAATAATAACGCAATCCAGACGCGCAAACCTAGTCAGTACTTAGCAAAAGGTGCGGGAAAATAAAATTGCATCAATTTTCTAGAGAGAAATTTTCCTGATTCCCTCTATCTTGATGAATTGACATCAGCTTCTTAGTGTATCTGCGAACCATGTCATCTAAAAACATCTCTGATACTTTTACTTCTATGCCTGATGTAAAATCAGCCGAGAAGCCGCTGTATGAACATGAGGTGGAAAACAACTAGCCTTGTTACGTATTACAGCTACGGTGTTGGCAAAGGTAAGACTATAGTCAGAGGGGCGCCTCAGATGAACTCTGGTTACGAGAGGGAATGTTAAGGGGAGGGATGCAGGGGTGTAGGGGTTATGAGGAGACCAAGAGGGGAGGGGGGATCCAAAACTTCGTATTGTAACATTCCTTAAAAATGAAATGAAGTCTATTGATTCTATTGCATGATTCCACCCTACCGTTTCCAGTTGCACGAAAGCGAAGTCGTGGATGTATCATATCGTAAAACTATGTTGGGCTTCAATGAGTGTCAAAGTGCAAATGACCTTTTAACGCGTAAATCTCAATCTTTCGAGGTTAAGCTCCAATAGAATGACGAACAGAAATTTTGGGGAAATGTCGGGGGGACTGGCTGAAGAAATTACAAACAAAAGCAACGTGTATACAAAGAAGAGGATCGAGAATTCAAGCTTTCAATTTTTTAATAATAGTTAAGTAATGTAAACGTTGTCTTGGTTGGAATTTTCTTTCTGTGTCAATTATTGCCAACAATAATTAGAGTCCAGGATTACGTTGGAATTCCGCTACGAAATTGAAGAAGAGCAGTAGTCTTCAACCCTCATGATGGGTCATTACAAAAGCCTAAGATTGGAAAGACCTCTTCTGGAGCTAACAATCAATTTTTTAGTTGTTAATTAGATTAATTTATAGTAAATGGCAAGGAAAGTAATTGTAATTTAATTCAAAGAGAACAGACATAAAACGCGAATAGTCAAAAGAAAAGAAGCTAAAAATTAAAAGGTTTAAACACGAGTTAAAGTGACTTTCTTTTCAATTTTGTACGCTTATCGACACCTATCAGAGGAGATTGAAAACTTAGAGAAAAATCGGTGGAGTAAGCAGTCATACCTGACGACATCAAGAAAAAGATATAAGAGAAATCTAATCCGGTGAGAGAAATCTAAGATTTTAACCCAGTTATTGACCCCATAATACTTTCACTTCAACGATATTGGTCCCCAGATCAAATTTTCATAATTGGATTTTTTCCCGCTCTTAAGTTAAAATAATTATCCAAGTTTAATTTGTCGAAAGATAAAATCCAAAATATTAAAAAGTGGGCGAGGTAGGGCTAAAAGACTGTTTTACGTTAGCTTGTACCAGGAGTAACGGGCTCTCGCAAGTACCAAATAATAAAAGGCGTAATGATTCGGAGGTGTATTGGCCGGCAGAGTTTTGACCTTCTTCTAGGACTTTCGCTGAGGATCTCGATCTGCATATTTCGTTTACATCGCCTATTGCACTGCGCAAAAGAGGTGAATTTGTCACATTTCCCGAAACTTTGAAGAGGAAGCCTGGGCAAAAGAAATGGAAGGGAGAAAAGTTTGTTAAGGCGAAAAAGTGTTATTTTACACTTTGCTTTTCCTGAAAAAATTTTTGGTCCTCGTTAAACCCATTCCTTTCCTCCGGTGAAGTCGCGAGATGACCTTTCCCGCGAATCTCAATGGACCTCTTTGTTACGAGACATGCCAAGGAGTCCAGCATATTCGCATCAACACACGCCTATATAAAGCAAAGAAAACTGTAAATTTCTTTAGAAGCCGAAACTCGAGGTTTGTTTTCACGCGAGTTACCTCTACTTAAAATAAATTAAGAGGGTAAGTAGCTTGGGCGGGCTTTGCGGACATAGGGTTTTTTTTTTTAATAACTCAAAAACAAAAAAATGAGCAACCATTTATTTTACAATGACTCTCTTTGAATTCAACACCGTAAGCGATCCAACCGTCTGAATCTATCTTATCCCACTGGCAAGTCGTGAATTGAAAATGGAAATATATTGGACAGAATATGCATGCAAGGCAAGGTAAGAAGGCATTTATATACGCCATATGTCGTTCTTACAATATAATATCAGGCTGGTTTTGGGTGGAACTCAAACTGGAAATTCTGATAAGCAATTTCCGATTTTCGCTATCATGTTTAGTTCAAAGGAGCCGGTCTCTTTACGCAGCTGTCAGATCCTCACCATACCGATCAGAGATCACGAAGGTCTCAGAAGACGACGACCACGAGTGAGATACGTTTTCGAAAATGATGTGAAACTGCTATAGAGACTATTCGAAACACAGACCCACTCGTGTGCCAACCACGACATGAAATAGAAGGCTGATGGCCTGTTCCAATCTAAGAATAACTCAACAGAGATTTAAATTTTGTTATTGTATAATGACGCCGCTAGTAAACACAATCCAAGAATGGTTTGTGATACGATGTTAAGAACAGTGGCAATCAAAATAAAACATTGGATAGCTAAGGAAACATTCTCGATCATAAGATACAGAACGTAAAAAGAGTATAAGAAAACCATAGCAGACGTTGAATTTGACAAAAAATTACCTGTAATTTCCAGGCAAGGAATCCACGGGGATGAGAGAAAAATGAGTCAGTAAAGGAATGATGAATAAATGCAGAATGCAGAATAAATGAATGAATGATGATGCAGATATATATCTCAAGTGCAGTTTATTATTACTTACCACCACAATGAGCAATGACCTTTTTAAAGAGATGCAGATATATAGATAAAATGCTACACTCTTTGCAAAATAGAAGAACATTACAAGCACGTAAAAAAAAATCTTTAAGGTTATACCTATTCAATGTGATATAACATATCTTGTGTTTGACTTTTTGGTACTTTTAAAAAGCTTGACAATAAGTCACTTTTCCCTTCAACAACTTAAGCATTGGCAGCATTGGCTAGAGACAAATTTCCTCCAAAATGCTCGGTGGATATTTCCTGAAAAGCAAGGAGCTCCTTGCCCCCTTTCCCAACTCTTTCTCAGTCGTCGAAGGATCATTTGTCCCGTATAGTTATTAAGTGCAACTGAGAAAACGAGAATACTGACCAGACGGTACACCGTGTTTGTCATTGACTTCATGAAATTTATTGACTACATCTGTTGTTCTGTAGTAACTGTGAAACATAAATGTCTCTTAAATATAGAAGGAGCCATTTTAATAAATTCAGCTGTATTACTTTCTTTTCAGGTGAGGCTGCCTGGCTCAGATCAGTCCTCAGAGATAAATTACGATCTACAAAACTAATCAAGATAAACACACATGGGATTGCTAGCTATTATTTCAGACGCTCCTTGCGAGGCATCATCATGCAGACAGATTCGTTTCAGAAATTTTCAGACCTTACATTAAAAGCCACTTTCATAATTTTTTTTGGAAAAGAACTTAAGACCAATTTGATCGAGTGTCAGCACCAAGGTCGAGTTACATTACTTGTAAAAAGAAGAAACAGGCAAAGAACAATTTTAAAGACAAAACTTCCTCTAAGTCTTCAAAACAAGATCTTTCAAGTGATTTTTGAAAAACGCTCTTTTTAACCATTAGTAACATTTCATTTCTTCGTTTCGACTTTCTTGCGAACAGTTATAAGAATTAGCTTAACCGCTAAATAAACACTGGCGTCTCCGACCCAGTGACCATTTTAGGCTGACATGTTGATTGCGAGGTGTTCAAACAGTTGACCTTCAAAAGCCTGAGTACGTTTACCCAACTATTCTACTAGATCTTCAACTCTTGCGTCCAAATTCTTGTCCTACATTTTCATGCCAATCAGCCTCTGCAGAGGAAAAATAGATTTTAACAGAAGTGTTAAGACTATTTTGCCTCCTTTACGCTAAGAGCAGTCACCGAATGCGCTATCAGCGTGCAGGGCCAATTACACACGGATTTAGTGTAATTATCAAAGGGTTAACAATTCCTTAATCGAATCCAAGTTTTACGTTCATCCGATCCCCTTATCAAATAAGATTAAAGGGCTATTGCTGACATATACTGATACTCTTATCAGTGAAAAATTACATCAAAAACAATCCCGAGAGAGATTTTTGTTAACAATGCTGGTCGTGGAACCTTAGTGATATAACAGAAAAGAGGACATCTGAATGAGATAACGTTGATTTAAAGGAAATTGGTAACTTGCCACGTCCATCACAAGTCTTACCTCGAGCAGGGTTCCCATGTCTTCAAGCTCTTTTCAATTCAGTGAATGTTTGTCTCGCATCCGGGTCATTTTGCCAGCATCTCATCATTATCTGGTAGCTAATATCGATCTACACATACAATGAGCACCATTATGACAGCGAGATGCATATAATGTTTCTTTCAATGAGCATAAAAAAGGAAAGAGAGGGACAAGTGCCAAATCCATGTGCTGTGTTTTAGGCATTCGGAATCCATGCTGAAGCAAGTTTACAATTTTCCTGTCATCAAAACGTGGATTCGTTGAACTACCTGAAAAAGAACTAATGTGCATCTTAGTGCAACAGGATATAAACCTCAACTCAGTACCTTCTTCATCTGCAACAGAATGCAAATTCTTTTCTCCACCCGAATGGATTCCTTTCATCAATTCTAAAGCATGAGTTTGAAGAATAGTACAAGAAACGTACTCCAGCCTAAAGTAAACCACTATCACAGTCTGATCAAATTTCATCAAGTGTTAACTATGGTGAAAATCTCGTCAAAGACTACTCCATAATTCCAGCTGACAAAGCAAAAATAGGTTATGGTAGCGGGCCCATAGAATCAATTACCAATATGTTAAAATATAACAATATATGAAATAAAAATCAATATCTTCTTTGGAAAAGCTTCAAAATTACAACTTGGCCATGCAATTGTTATTAACTGTAAAATAATTAATAATCTACTGTCACCAAGAGAAATGAAAAATTTCACTTACACGCCAGTGTTTGTGGTACAGGTGCCGTACAACAACGCCTCCTAAGCTTCCTCTTTACAGAGGGATGGTCCAGCCCTTTATTAGGAAGCTAAACTGGATGTAAACGTTTTCATTAGGCAGTAAATCAGACATATTTTTGATGGCGGTAGATTTCAAAGTAATGGTACGTCATCTTTCATCGCAAAAGATCAGAAGAGGAAGACTTTTTTTTTAAATCTTAGCCACTGGCAATAATCGGATTACCTTTACCTATCTTTCATAGATATTCTCTTGCTGGACGTCTCTAGCCATTCCAAAGTCTGTCACTTTGCATGTTTCTTTTTACGTACCGCGAGGTCTCGGTGGATGATCGAACGGAAAGCTGAGACAAAACACGGCTGACTCATTCAAATGAAACATATTCCATAGATACCAAGCAACACTACTAACGCTTTCTTATGGTCACGTGATCACTAAAAGCTTCCCAGGAGCATGTGAATGGACGTAGAGGCACCTACTCAGCACCTGGAACTGCATTTTGCGCTTTAATATGATCTCTGTTGGCGTCCCTGAGATCCTTGTACTCTGCAAGAACCTGGGTGAGTCTGCTTGAACCAAGCTGGCTTGGTTCTACATCTCTTAATAGCACTTTATTCAATTAACTTGAGATGCCTGTTTAAGTATAAATACATAATAAACTGGAAAAAGTAAGATTTTGTACTTAATTTCATCGCCATAAACGCGTGCTGACGTATGAACTGAGGTAAGTACTGTAAATTGACGAAGAACGTTTATGTTGTTGTTCCAACATACCATAGGTCGGGGTAGACTCTTACCCTCTCTTTCGTTTAGCACCCGATTATAAAAATAACCTGACCAAAAGCGTCATTTCCAACGATTTATTCTATCTTCACGTATTCCAAGGCAGAAACAAATGTTTTCATCAATACTCTAAGTAGACTATCATGCTTTTTTCATTTGAGTCGTTACTTTTTGACGAAAACCATTCGGCGGAAAGTAATGAGAAGTGTAACTTGAAAGCAAATTTTTCTGGTAGCAGCAGGGGTTGTATTTACTGATGTTTTTGATTGAGCAGAAGGGTTATGATGTTACTTACTTCCATATGAACTGGCAGGCGTATAGATGGGGCTCCGGCAGTTATTCCTCCAATATCAGGTCATCTTCACTGAGACTGAATTCTCCATGCGTCCCATCTTTTGTCAGTTATTATCGGTTTTTGCATAATATCGTCATTTTTTGGTATTTCGCAGATCAATCAGTATGTACTCCCACTTTCAGCTTTGACAAACAGTTGATCTTCTCACCACTAGCAAATATCACGATATTTTGCACAACCTTGTTCAGTTATCTGTTAGTCATTTATCTCATCCGCATTTCAGAGATAAGATAGAATGTAATTTCACGTAACTTTTGACCAAAGTCAAAAATAAATACGTGGCAATTTAAAATGCTGCTTTGCTATGTAGTTGTTATAGACGTTAACAAGAATCAGCAAAGTTCTTCCATATCTGGCTTTACCTTTGACCCACGTCAAAAGTAATGTCACACACTTTCCACATTTAAAATCGCCCATGACTAGCATAGAATACAGAGTCAAAGGCGTAAAATTTTTGATATCGTTCAAGATGCTCATCAAAAATTGATATCAAATCTGAACAACATATTTGACCTTACCTTTGACAAGGATCAAATATGCAGGAGATCTAAATTTTCCGCAAACTCGAAAAAGAAACCATCCGGTGAACGAGGTTGATGGCTCTGACCGCGTACATGTAATATTAATAATTGGGGATCGAGCATATTGGGCCAGAAATAAAAGCTTGGGAGTGTGAATACTTTTTGAATAATGAAAGCATGATTTCGCATGTAGTTACCCTCAAATGTAGTGATATTTGATAGAGGTTGTAAGGTGCTCTCAACAAGCGTTCCACGTACCTTTTTCTTTGTCTATCCCGGATACTGAAAAAAGGAAAGCAAAATAGTAATAAAATAAAATAAAGATTGAGAAACATAATGAAAACAAAAATTTATGGGGAACAAGGTTACCAGGCTGGACAATAACAACGTTGACCAGCACTGACCTTCAACTTTGGCCAGCTTGATTAGAGACGTTTTCCCTCTCACTAAATCGATTTTGTTTCGTTTGGTTAAAATTAATTATCTCATTTCGTATACATGCTGTACAATGGAAGGGAGCTTTATTAGATAGAAAACGGGGATTCTGGCGCATTTTTGAAAACAACCTAGATTTTAAAGGCAACTCATGAATTTGACCTTGAATTATTCACAGGTGAATAATACTCACACCCTCTTCACAACTCACGAGTGAGATCTGAAGAGGGTGTGAATATTATAATCTCAAATGACCCTCTCGAACGATTCTCCTGAACGATTCTCTTGAATGATCCTCTTGTCACGTAATCGGGTGTTGATGGTTTGGGAGACGATTTTTCAAATATCATCGTTGTATCTTCTTGCAAAAAAATCATGCTGTGCCTAGATTTATTCTTCTGTCAAAACAGTGTCATTGAGAGCAGTCCTTCACGAAAACGATCTCGAACTATTTTTGTGTAATATCCCCATACGAATTCCGCATCTGTTGAAAGAGTTGCTGAAAAGTTGATAAGTTTTTCACCATTGAACAAGAAAGAAGAAGCACTGACGCTTGAATCTTTTTCAATTTCTTTCAACCAAATACAAATGATAATTCTCTATCTCTCAGGAACTGTTGGGTATTTTTTTATCTTCTCTTTTTTGTCTCTCTGTTTTTGCTCCACCAATCGTTAACCGATCTTTTTCTCTAGGCAGAGAAATTGACGAGATTCCATTTCCAATCAGAGTATCTCACTTGACTGAGACCTAAGACCTAAGACCGCTTCATGATCTTGAGAGAAGAAGTTTGTGTCACGCTTTATGGCTTCACCGAAGAAAACAAACCAGTGAAAAGATTGACAACCTCTCTGTTCGCTGCGTGAGACAGCGCGATCATACATCATTAATGAATGAGTTGCCAGTAATAGGATCCTTGTGTTTGCGCAAAGATTTCTGAGATCGCCATGGGACAAACATTGCAACTCGCCAGAAGGAAATATATGGCGAAAGGTTGTTTCGACGACCAAAAAAAAAAATGGAGAGAGATAAACGCTTCTTCCCCGAAGTTTTATCACAAATGATTAATAATGATGTTGATGCGTGGGAAGGGAAATTTTTTATAAGAATCCCCACGAAATACGTCATAAAATATACCGATAAACGTCTCTCCTTACGCAAGATCTATTGTGAAATCGTCATCGCGTAATGGTCTCGACATATTACATGATTAGCTATAAATCGCCAGGAAATAACGCATTTAAGACTTTTCGGTTGTATTTATGTATGTACTGCCTCATTAAAGGAGAGAATTCGTTCCTCTCTGAAAGGATGAAAAAAGCGATGAAAATCAAGTAGAAATCCCTAGGTCAAGTGGTAGATTGTTGGAGAAAAATCCAAAGGTTTTTTAGCTGCAACTTGTGTCCTCGAACTCTTTGGAGGATCTTATCAGCAACAGCAAGATAACGGGAACTCCGGCCGAAACTGTGAACATCAATTCAGTTGTGCATCGTTCCTTAGCGACCTATTTATACCTAATTTTAGCCGATTACGCTGGTTCATTTTCACTGATCACAAAAAAGAAGTTATGTAAGTGTTTAATCACTTTAATGTACCACGATAATATTTAATGCTGAAGCACACCATTTCAATCTCCAGCTGCCTCGAGGTAGCTGTTTTAGCGCTCTTTTGTATTACCAAGCCGAGAAAAAAGCTAGAAGTAGACTTTACAGATGTCAAAAAAAAAAACTTAAAAGGCTTTGTTGAGTTAATTCTTGGTGATATGTGGCTAACATTTCTGAATTTCGAAGAAAACCTTGCGCATGGAGAAAATTCAAGCTGTAGATTTTACTGCATAGTTCATGGTTGTTCAAACAAAAAATTACGCTTCCCTTGTGTCAACATCACCAAAATCTATTTCTGATAAAAAAAAAGCGGCGAAAAGCGATAACCTCTCCCCAAAATCGTTTTCTTTAACGTCCGAACAAACTTCCGCCATACATTTCCTTCTAGCCAGTTGCAATGTTTGCCCCGTGGCGATCCTAGAAATCTTTGCGCAAACACAAGGATCCGATTACTGGCAACTCATTTATTAGCCAAAAGTGAATTTGCCGACAATGGGTCACTTCTGAGTTCTCGCGGTTCAATAAACTGGTGTCGAAATTATGGCGCGAAGAGGAGGTTACGTGCGAAGTTGCTCTCATCGGTATGAAGAATAAAGTGCCTTGGTGGTAAAAATGAGAGAAAAGTTCTCGGAATTCAGTGTGGGAGAGTAAAAATTTTTCTGTGGGAGAGAGGCGTCAACTAAGTGATGGTGGCAAAGGAAAGAAAAAAGCAGTTAATTTAAGTGTGAGAAGATAAAGCTAAAGTGTTGCAGAGGTCTCTTTCCAGATTCAGATTAGCATGTGTCAGTAAACTACTTAAAACTATCTGTGTGTGCCAGCCGATGACTAAGATCTCGGTTAATGGATATGCTATATCCTTGCAGTAGGCACAAAAATATCAACTGCGATGCAAGTGAAATTTTTCTCATTGATTCAGGTTTTTATAAGCGAAGAATTCACCCGTAAAAACCTCAATGGTGATGACACGGAGAGTGCTAGAGAACTTAATAAAGAAAAGGACAAACTGTTGAAAGAGGAAAATGAGATTCATTTGAACATACTTCCTTCTGTCTTGACTTGCTGGATATTTGCTTTCTCTTGTTTTAGGCTCTCACCAAGCTCATTAGATGCAGTAATGGCAAACTGATATACCTTTCCTCTCTCCAACGATATTTTCAATTCTCTCACAGAAACATCTCTGATTCTCCTTATTTCTGTCCACTGTCCCACTTTTCCATCAGTCACTACTCTTTGGTACACTGTATACATGGTGATAACTTTTCGATTACTTTCTGGCTCCTTCCACTTTAGGGTAATTGTATCGTTTTTTGTTTTACCTGGCAGTTTGTCTATTTCGACCACACCAGGGGCTCCTAGATTGATGTCAACAACATGAACAGCATCAAATTTCTAATAATTATTCAACTTCTTGTCAGAAACCTGGTCACAACCATTATCAGTGATTAAATAATCTGTAACTTGGTCGAGGATCTTTTAGGGGATACTTTTTAAACGAAAGTACATAGCAAGCAAGATTAAGTTAAGTATTGAGATGAATTCAAAATAATTTGAAAGGACAAAAAGTGATAATGAAAAGCCTGAAATAATGGTTGGTTGTAGCCTAAAACATTTACAAAGTGAAGCGGAATGATACACTGATCTCTACTGGCATTTAATTGCTACTTACATATGATCAAATGAAGGACCGATGCATAGATGACGTCGCAATTCGCCACTCATTTGTGTTACGTAATTACGGAAAGGAACTAACTATTTTCTGTTTTTCAAAGTTTGACATCGCGCATGACTTGGTACATTCACCGTCAAAAGGGACAGTTGGTTTAAGAAAATATATGACTTTTAAAAACACGTTTCGACAGTTCTGTCATCTTCAGTTCTGTTTTATACAAATTACAAAGTTGAATTTACAATGTATAACAAAATGCTGATTGGACAAAACAAACGATAGAAACAGAACAATACATGCAATTACATGGTAAGTTTCAAATTAACAAGACAAAGTTGATGATTTAGTGTAGTTTGCCCTCTCTGAAAGTGAATAGCTTCTTTGATTTGGTTGGATAGTTTTGGAAGCGTGATCTAAGCGTGATCTAAGATGCTAAAACACTCATCAGAATATAGAGTACGACATTGTTGAGAATTTTGTAAATTTCTGAAAATGTGAGAGGTTCTATCACAGACCAAGTGCTCACGCACACGTGTGGATAAATGCCAAGAGGTTTAGCCGACATAACAGGCATTACAACTTGAAAACCACACACGTACGGAGCCCACGAGGGATAGGGTCTTTCACAACAAACATATTACCAATTTAAAAAATTAAAAAGCCAACTTTATAACTATGTTATCACAATAACGCTCGGCAAAGTGGCGAGACCTTTTTTGCGTGAAAGCAGAAAAAGGGCCAATGTAAGGTAATTTGAAATAAAAGGTCAGCGTGGTGTCTGAAACGGAAACCGTTAAGTTTTTTTTCATCTCACCTACTTTCACCTGAGGTTTATTTATTATAAGGCTTCTTCAAACGTGGGTACCTCTCCAATAACCATTAGAAAGGAAAAGAAACTGGCCACTAAGGAGGGGACAAACACTTATAATGCGGCGAGCATTTAATATTGTTAAAACTGGGAAAAATCTAAGTTAGCAAAAAAATAATTGGTGTAAAGTGCTCAGTCACGACATCACTTGTGATTCCTCACCTTCAAATAAAGTTCTAATCCTCCTTACAGTGGGATCTCCCTCGAATACAAAATTTCTGGAAAACAGTTTCACCGTGTAGTTGGTATTTTTCTCCAAACCACGAAACGAATAACTTGTTGTCCCAGAATCGGTGATATAAACCTTTTGCATCTCAGTTTCACCCTTTTGTAAGATCAGTTGGTATCCTGTAATTGGACTTCCTCCATCATCAGCTGGTGCATTCCATCGTATTGTTATAGCAGTTGCTTGAATGACTGATTCTGATGAGTTGATGGATGCTTTCCCTGGTTTCTCTACATAGTGCCATAAAAAAGGGATCATTTTGAGCAAAAAAAAAAACAAAAAAAAAAAGCAAGGAGAAATTTTTTTGGTGATTACCTCAAAGCGAGTTTCGTCACAATACTTAAGATGAACGCAAGTACTTGTATTATTAAAGTTTAATGAATATACATGTAGCTGCCGGATAAATTAGCCAAGAGCCCATAAGAAAAGAAAAAATTTAGAGTCCATGCTTGAGGAAGTTTCCTATGGATACTAGCATGGGAGGATGTCGTCAATCTACCTGATGTTCAACACTCTTTTGTAAGGTGTTTAATGCTACCAAAGGGCAAGGCGTCGACAGCTTTTACTTCTAATACACTACAAACAGTGGTAATGAGTAAAGGCAAAATAAAATGCTGACCTTATATGTAATTTTTCTTTTATCACAATACACTGATCTTTTATACTTACTTATCTGATTTATCTTTATCAATTTCTCGTCAGATGGAATAAGTCCATTGGCAGCAATGCACTTGTAATGACCAAAATCTTGATCACCCCTGAGTGGCACTTGTGCTTTGTTTTCTCTGGCTCTGACTCTGTTTATTTCACTTCCTTCAGGTTTGTACCAAGAGAGTGTTGGTGTAGGAACACCATCAGAAAGACACTTCAAAGTCACTGTCTGGCCAATCCAAGACTTCTTAAATGACGTGGTGATATTTTGAATTGTGGGCGGGTCTAAGAATAAATGAAAATGTTATAAGCAATCTAACAAGTAATTGGTGATACTTCGAACAAATGAAAACATTAACGAGCTTTATCATTCCACAACTGTGTCATTGACAGCAAAATATGCCACAGTATTACACTTTACAACAAGGCAAAAATACGTAGTAACATATTGGTCGGACTGTACGATCCAAACTTTGATTTTTTTTGTTTTGTTTTTTAAATTTGACTTTTAAAGAAGCGAACTTTTAAGCAGGAAAGAACGTAAAGAACACTTTAATGGTTTAGTCCTAGTTGTTTTCGTCGTTGAAGTACACCGTATGCGATTGCTACGATGCACAGATTAGGCCATAGGATGTAATTCACATACTAAAATTAAAATACTAAAAACTGAAAATAATAGTGGAATGAAAAATCCCTTATTCGATGGTTTAACATATAATGGGAGCAAAAAATTTTTGGTCGCTGCTCGTATTTTTTCCTCGCCTCTTCAAGGCTAGGAGAAATTACTTTGCAACTAGATAGAATAAGGTGTATTAATTTTTTTCTCAGAGGGCACAGTAACGAATCCTGCAATCTAATGGGTACTTAGCGCGGTCCGTATTTTCCTATCTCTACCCACTGCCACGCCAACACTTTCGTAAGTCGTAGAGTAATTTGTTCCTTCGTTGCCATTCTTTATAAATAAATTTCGTTTTGCCGGCTTGGCATTATTTTCAAGGAAAAACGTGGGTCACGGCCTCAAACTGATAAATGACTTATTAATGCTCTCTCTCTCTCTCTCTCTCTCTCTCTCTCTCTCTCTCTCTCTCTCTCTCTCTCTCTCTCTCTCTCTCCATAGGTATCGTCTGGCACTTTTGTAACTTTTGCCTCCTTTTGCAATAATTTGTCCATTTTTACGTGGTAACGCACAACATGTTGTCAGTGGAAGCCTCTCACAATGAACCCCTTGCACACCAACATTAAACAAATAACTTTAAAATCAGAGAGATTGAGATGCTTTATTGTGGCAAGGAGGTTACAAAAGTTCCCTACACCGTGGTAAGCACTTTTTAAAAAGCTTTCAGATCGATTTCTGTACGAAGTTGTAGCTATTACCTTACCATTTATATGCCACACGATTCTCTCAATTACCACAGTAATTTGAATTCGAGATATTGCGGCCCAGAAAATTTTATCGTGTATGTATATGACTTTTCATGTCCATGAAAAGAATCACGATTCGGAAATAGCCCGTTTTTTGCATCGCCAGTTTGAAAAATAGATTGAGTCACTTTGAATCAACCAGCATCCACGAAATTTGAAAGGAAGTTTTACACGTCTTTTCTAAATCTGATAAAGAAAACGAGAAGTGAATTGGATGTTTTCTGATTTTTTGGTGAATTTTTTAAGTTACCCATGTCTCAAAACCGGTAAGGTTACAAAAAGTCCCTATTTGCTAGAAGTTCCAACAAGTGATTTCGGGTTAATTTTGTTAGAGATTGGAAAAAAAAGGTCAACCAATCTAGACATTACTGCAGTAGAAATAAGTGATAAAAATTTCAGGTCTTTCCTATCAAACGCAAGGGAACCAGCACTGAGAAAAGGGTTTATGCAACCTTGCCGCATATTGCGTTATCGGGGATAGGGATATATTGGCTTTACAGTTGAATGTGTGACTCAATGCATTGGTGAATGATCATGAAAGGTATACTGGGAAACGCTTCACATGCAAGAACGTTGCTTGTATGGTTTCCTACATACCGGAAAGGTATCCAAAATGAGTGTTGTTAATTTAAATAGTGTGAGCGTTTATAGATTGATCACACCGTTTGTCAAACAACTACCCAAAGGATCCAGAAGAAACTAAGGCTCAAATTTAATCATGAATATCCTCAAAAACAACGGGAATGGGATGGACGCAATTAATTCCATTAAAAGACAAAGACAGTAACTAAAAGGCACTGCGATTAGTAGCGCAAAATATGATGCACCACGCCTGTAAGTCTAATTGTCTCAGGACCGCTCATAGTTGCCTTTTGCGTACATCTCGTGAACATCTCAGGAAATTGTTTTTGAATGGTTGGCCGGCCATTTCATCTCTGTTTTTATTTCAATTGTTCTTTTTGAGAGGAATCTTCAGAATTTTATTTAATTTTAGTGTCTACCGAGGAATATCCAGTAAGATTTTGGTTAAGATGGAAAGGGAGCGGCTAAATAAATGCTAACGCCCCCCTTTTCCTCTTGAACAATTTACACAAGTCATAGGTTATTAGTATTACTCATTCAGGGCTATACTAAGAAACCATCTACTTTTCAATGGGTTTTAGTATTATTTTTTGGTGACTTCATTTTATCATTCTCGGTTATTTTTAATTTTTCGAGTAGCTCAAAAAGCGCGCTAGTTCAGCTCGAAAGCACGCTCGCACTTGTATACTGCACTGCACTGCACTACACTACACTACACTATGCAATTAATTTGAATCACTTTTGGTTATTTTTTTCACCTCAGCATTCTTAAAAAATGAACAAAGACAATATATATTTGCTCTTAATTGCTGAAGAATCAAGTCGCACATCTCATACATGCACTTTTACCGAGAGTGGCTCTGTAACAGTTGCTGTGTAAGTACAGGGTTAATCGAAACTCGAAACACTGTTGAACAGACTGCTCACTTCAGTTAACTAGACCCTGTGAGCAGGGTAACTGGGATACCTGGATGGTACTGGATCCGTGGAATCAAGTGTAATGATACTACGGGTGTCAGACTAGTATACTGAAATAGTGAGCTCAAGTCTGGCCAAGGGCATACACCTGTCTCAAAACATAGGCATGCTATGCATGCAAGAGTTATTTTTTGTAGGGTGGGTGGATTACTTGAAACATTGTAAGTGGTCTACATTCTTACAAAAGGAAAGAAGATTGTTAACGCGGGAAAGAATGAAAATGTCGAATTACCTCACACACAGGTATTTGCTCCAGATGATCGTAATCCAATTACGTTGAAATACAAAACGACTGACAAAATAGTTTTATGGGCAAAAATCTCTTAATTTAATATTTTAACTTTAATCTTTATTACGCTATGCATAGATTTTGTTTCATTTCTAAATATTCCGAAAAAAGGATGATTTTATAAAAGAAATGCATAGTTATGCTTCCAACGTTAGCTTTAATCGTAACTCGTCGAAAAAAAGCTGGACTTAATGAAATGGATTTAAAGAAACAGGAAGTGCCCGCGATATATATCAGAAGTTACCCTATCAGCGCGTGTGCAGTTTACACTACCAGCAGCTCGATAAGATCAAACGAAGCACATGAATCAGTTAACCGATTCATTACTACCACTGCTAACAAGCAAAGGCGAGTGGTTTTAACATTTTTAGTTAAGAGTAAGCCTGTCCAGATTGTGCTAGTACTTTGCAGCAAACTTGTTCCGGCCAAAAGATACTCATAAGAGATAATCGCAATAAGTAAAAAATACATTTGTACCAAATCTGAAAGGTTTTCAAAATTAATTGTTTCTATGCAGAGGAAAATTGGCGCGTATTCGCTTGTTTGTTACAAAGTTTTTCACATTCCCAAAAGTTGCAAAAAGTTGCCACGCACAATGTGAATAGGCCCAAGTAAGAAGGCATTTAGGGGTTACCGCGAACTACACCTCTCCTTGGCTGACTGTACCTCGATTTGTTGTAAAATTATTCTATGGCAAGTTATTTGCAACAAGTGTATCTTGTTCACGTTCGGTTGAGTTAATAAAGAGGTTAAGCATGACGTTTACGGCAAACAGCAAAAATGAAACTTTTCCCGTCTGTCTTCAGCTGTCTGTACAGTAGAGTGAAAATATTTGTATTTGCGCTGAATAGTAGACGACATTTTTCATCTTTTTTTTTTGTGTGATTTATTTAAGGATTAGAAGAAAAGAATAAAAAATCAGCGGTAATCTTTGCCGTTTGCCGTCTGCCGTAACCGTCATGCTTAAACTCACTAAGACACGTTTCGTTGAGTTAATATTAAAGACAGAGGTAATAGAATGTTTTTCAATACTTTTTCAGCAAAAAACTGAGGTAATTACAGCAGCCAATGGTAGTTTACTTGAACAGCGCAATGAACCAATATTGAGCAGTTAGGACCAAGCGCAAAAGAAATCATTCTAGCTTTGTAACAGAGATTTTTTTCCTTAAATAAATTAGCGCGCGGTTTTTATTTCAAACAACATCAACTCAAAGGAGCATCAATAACTTTTGAAGTTGACAGCTCTATTGCTTATGATTCTGACCCATTAATTTAGGTGTATGTGAGATTGTTTGTTGTTTTAGCAAAACGTTGCAGTTGTCGAGACATACCCAGAAAGCCGCTTCTGTACGAATTGTTCTTTTTTTTTGCGTGGGTGACGCAATGTTTGGAAAATGTTTTCTCTTATGGCAAAACTGCACTCGGGTGATATGACGACACTCCATTTAGAGTAATTTTTAGCTGATTCTTAACACACATTGGTGGCGCGATATTTCCAAAAATCATATCATCTTTACAAGCCAAAAAATAAATTTTTCTAGCTGAGGCTTTAAGGGTTACCTTTAAGGGAATACCTTTAGGGGAAATGTATGGCACTTCATGTACGTTGCGTTTATTACTCCTCTTTTCACGGTATGTCTTGCCAACAATTTGACTTGAGAAAGTGCAATCACATTTATTGCTACAAAGATTGTAGGCTTTAACTTTACTTGTATCCAGTAAGCTCGGATAGCCAGTACGCTCGACTTTGAAGATTTCCATTTACGTGTATTTTCTTTAAACAGAGGGCAGAATATGGGCAACTAAACAAGCCCGTAAGTTTATCACATCCCATCAGCATCAATAAGCTATTTACTTTGTTGTAGTTGATTCCCTATGAAATAAAGGAATATGTTCGTTCCAGTTATGTTAGCAAGAGTAACCAAATTGCATCCGCATCAATAAGCTCTTTACTTTGTTGTAGTTGATTTCCCATGAAATAATGGAATATGTTAGTTCCAGTTATGTTAACAAGAGTAACTAAATTGCACGTTGTTCTTTTAAAAATTGCTGAGCAGCACAGGCAATAATAAAATTACTTAAAATTTAATTTGTGTTTGCGCCGAATTTCGTTTTCCCTTGGATCATCCCCTTTGCTTGCGTTTGTGCTTACGCTTGTGCTTGCGTCGCTAGTAAAACCAGGCTTAAATGACCCTAGTCAGCCTCCGCCATTTTCGATGCCATCGAAATTATTGATATTACACGGTGAAGCAAAATCTTACTGCTTTACTGTCAGTTGTGTTCCTGAAAGTATGTTTAATTATCTCTAGTAGTTTCACAGTGATTTCCTTCATTTCGACATGCTCCGAATAAAATATAATAGCCAAACTCTCACATGGAAACAAAAGCAAAGGTGTGCCTGACTAGGGTCCTTTAAAAAAAAACGGGAACAAAAGAATCAGTTTGAGGTGGCAAAATGGTCACAGTTACAAAAGTGCCAGTTTGTTACAAAAGTGCCCTATACTGTTACAAAAGTGCCCTACTGTCACAAAAGTGCCCTATCGAATGTTACAAAAGTGCCCCAATTAGGTTACAAAAGTGCCTTGGGTTACAAAAGTTCCCTACCTTGGTTACAAAAGTTCCCTATCAGGTTACAAAAGTTCCCTTTTTTGGTTACAAAAGTGCCCATTCCTATGGCTCTCTCTCTCTCTCTCTCTCTCTCTCTCTCTCTCTCTCTCTCTCTCTCTCTCTCTCTCTCTCTCTCTCTCTCTCTCTCTCTCTCTCTCTCTCTCTCTCTCTCTCTCTCTCTCTCTCTCTCTCTCTCTCTCTCTCTCTCTCTCTCCCCCAAATCGCTTTAAACGCCAGCAAAATCATAGTTTAAAATTTAATTTTTGGTAGAAAAATTTTCATTAAATGTGTTGACTCGCGGCCTAAAAATCGTTCGTAATTAATTTCAATCCTTCACAGAAAGAGACTCTGAAAGTTGACACGCAATTTGTTTAAAATTGAACTAATCAATTACAGGACTTACACTGATTCGATAGCGAAGCGTAGCTTATGCTTATAGAAAAATAGTACTAATAACAGTGTCCCATCAAGCCGGAAAATTTGATCGTAGAGTAAGGTATGACCAGCCATAACGTAAGGAAGGGAAACACAGAAGGTAATGCGCACGTGCGATCGAGTGCGTAACTTAGAAAATCCCATTTAATTGGATTCGTGTGCACTACAAAACTCAAGTAAAAATTAGGTTAATTTAGTATTATCAACTGAGTTGATAATGTAAATTGGCCACCGTAAAGAGTTAAAAAGCTGACGATTCGGGCATTAACTCTTCAGTAGAGCGACGATGCAAACAAACTCGCGAGTTTCATGGATTTAGTTCTACTTTAAAAAGAGTGAACTGCATTGTTTGGACATGGTAATTTTTCATCGATATATTTTATGCTTTCTACTGGACGATTCGTTCAAACTACAGGAAATGCTTTGTCTCACAGAACATGGTACCACTTCCTCAATAAAATAAAGCAGAAGCATATTCAGCATCCTTCAAGTTGTATATTATTTTGATAGTTTCTGTCATTTCGTTGTAGTCATTTCGGTCATTTCAGTATGGTCGCTAGGTTCGTTTCGTTTTTATCGTTTCGGTGGTTTCGCTTGATTAGTTTCGTTTTTTTCGTTACGGTCGTTTCATTTTGCTCGTTTCGCTTGTTCCACTTCAGTCGTTTCGTTTAGCTGTTTCGGGATTTAATACATGTCAACTTGAAGGATGTATTGTCGTTTGGGTAAAATTTCTTATACGGCCGTCTATTGCACCCAGTTCACATGGGGAAACAATTGCATATATAATTCCTATTGTAGCTTTGTTCAGAGGCGGAAACATCAAGGTAATATGCCTCTGCTTTATTTTACTGTAATGTGTGAAGTTTTTATATGAAATAATTCATATTTGTACTGCGGTTTCATGTAATGTGTTTCTTTTTATTTAAGATTTAACATTTAGTTTCACCCCTAAACTGCTTTCAAATAATTAAATTTTATGTTTTAATTCATGTGTGAGAAGATAAAACTGAAGTGTCGCAGAATTCTCTCCAGAAATTGAAGTCAGGTGAGCAGGTGTCAGTAATTTCGTATGATTCTCTCGAGTCTGTATTTTTTTTATTGCTTCGGTTTTTTAACAAAGCCTCTTCTATATCTCTGCGTGCCAGGCAATGATTAAAATCTCAGTGGAGAGATGGGTCATATTTTCGCATTTTTTAATTCTAACTTTAAGTTTTCTGGTGTTTATTGTTTGAAAATTCATAAATGGTATGGCTTTTTTAACCTTTTAAAGAGGTATTACATATTTCTACATTTAAAACCTAAATTAAGAGGTTAGTTTTATTTCGATAATTTTGAAACTTTATTCTACACAAGAGCACTTGATTGCCTTGATGCTTGACATGCTTCACTCATACATGTCAGTTTTGTATGCCTATTATTATAGAGATGTATTTCAAAAAACTGTTTGGTATTGCTATTGTTCTCTGTGGATCTTTGTAGCCGACAAATCCACTGAACTTCAAATTTTGTGTACACGAAGCGTCCTCCTAGGTGGAATAATAGAATGTTGTTTACCAGGCAATTGCACTTACTGCAGTGATATATTTAAGCAACACTCAGCATGTATAAAACTGAATACATAACATCTGTCATGATTGTGACATTTTATTTGCCCCGGCCTCACATTTCTTGGTAACACTATATTTAAGACTGTTAGGAAAGCAAACATACAAATGAACAGAAGACAGTGAAAGAAGGGAAACTATTAACTTCACCACTCGATTAAAAAAAGATCACAGAATACTTAAGAAGGGAGACTAGAATGGTGCGGGTTAATTTCATCCAATGCCTTTCATGTTTTTAAATTAAATTTAATTAGTTGTAGGGTTTCCTACAATGTGGCAAATTGCCAGTGTGGTCTTCAAGACATCTGAGAATAAAATCAGTGATTCTTCTCAGTTGTCAGCTTGTAAAAGATAGATACTAAAAAAAGCCGGCCACAAGAAAAAGTACACACCATCAAAAAATCATAGGATTTGGGGAGAATTGGACTCTACATTCAAACTTGTTGAGATTAAATCTGTTCATATCACATATAAGGTTTGTTTACATCGAGAGGTAATTATAATAACAGCTTCATGTATGTTTTTAATGTAAAATATAATTTTCAATCACTTTATTCCTTTCTCTTAAACACAATTTATTTCTTTAGAGCACAATTTGGTGTTTTTATATGTGACAGGATGGTCCAGCTGTAAAAGGCCCCTAAAAGGAGTGAACTTGACTGTAACAATTACGTGACTAATTTGGAAACTTGAGCACTTGGTAAATACACCTTGGCTTGTAATTCTAATGATTACAGTTTGCTGAGGTGATTTATATGTCAGTTCCCATGCAGGAATGTACCTTCCATATGACCTTTGCAATCATATACTATGAGATAACTGAAAAAATGCATTTGTGCTTTTTTAACTACTTCAAGTACAGACATCACCTACTGGTTTCCTGTAAACATGAATGTATGGGAGAAGTTAAGGCAGTACAGTACTGTAGTTGACCTATCATTGCAAGGATGCTTAATTAGGGTTGAATGGTTTCGACACCTTTCAGCTTTCAAACTTTCAACTTTGTATAAATTGTAACAGTTTACCAGATTTATTATTTGTACCTAGCCCCAGAAACTTGTAACAAGGTAAGTCTGGTATCTAACTTGTTTAATCCTTTGTTAAGAATGGTGTGATTTTATAATTTTCCTGTAGGGTATCACATTGTAACATGTAATGTAATTTGGATGGCATCAAATAGTCAGGCTCAAGCTTTTAGTTGTGCATGGCCTTTTTTCCAAATGCTGATAACTCAACTATGCATTAATGATTTGAGGAATTAGTCATAATATGTGTGACTTTAATAGGGCAGGGATCTGGAAAAACAAGTATTCTCCTAAAAATAGGACTGAAATCAATGGGCACCCCCCCTTTTAATTCATGTTTTTCTTTGACCTGCCTCCTACCCTCAATGTTTAGGGGTACATGAGTGTAAACTACCTTTTTTGTATTTTGTCCTCGGCAAGAGTATACATGCTTTAATGTAACTTCAACTTTAGAGGTTAAAAAATTAAAATGTGAGAATTGTGCAGACCATACTTTTTATCCTTCTCTGGATATTTCCTCTTATAACATAGTCATCATCAGCCTCATTCTCTCCCACTACCCACTGAGCTTTTGGATAGATGATATATAACCTCCATATTTTTTACGTGAAAGAAGAAAAGCCTGCCCTCTTACAGCCAGAAAATCTTCTGTGCCCGCAATAAATATATTACAAGATTGACACTTGGTTCATGCCTTGCCAGAGCTCAGCTAGTAGGTAAACGCCCTGCGGTTGGAGGGTGGTTGAAAGTCCAAATTAGCAGGCCTAGGAGGGGCTGCAAAAACCAGATGACTAGGTTTCAATTTCCACCTTGACAAGCCAGCCTGGCTAAAGAAAATCAGGGGGCTTAAAGTCAAGGCTACTGCTAACATGCAGCCCAGCCACCACTACCTTCTAGGGTGGGATGCAAAGGTCTCTGAGTGGAAAGCTCAGGGGGGTGGGGAGGGTTGTTTTTGACTAATCAATTATGGGGGATATTAAATTTGCTTTTTTAGTTGAGTTCTTATGAGGCTGGATTTGTTTTGGCTTTGTCCATTCAGAGTTAGAAGCCGTGCTTTGTGGCAACCCTCCTAATGGACCAGATCGTTTTGTCTGGGGGTGGGGAAATTTTCAAATTTTAAGGGTTTTTTTTTCTTGGACTGTGACTTGAGTTTGTTGTTGTATGGAAATGTTTTGGTGAATTTATACATTATATATAAATAGGCTGTTACTTGGTGTAGAAGACACAGCATACGTCACACTATTGTTTTCATTGTTTTCTTATTCCTGGTTGTGATGAGATTCTATTGTGACGAATAGTGTCTTCTACATCAATTAAGATCCTATAAATAAACCCGTTTTCTAAAACTTTGCTATTTGAAAACATATACAATTTTTCTTTCTTATCAAAAAGTTGATGCACCATATGCATGTATAATTCACATTAAGAGAACTTTAATTTTTTCTATAGTACAAAGGTAAAACAGTGACTTGACATCAGCCATTGTGCAGTACCTTTATCCTCATAATTTTTTCTGTCACCACCTTTTTATTGGGACAAAGGGTGTGTTTATTTCTCAGAATTCTTCAATTGCAACGTTTTGAAAATGGGTGTATTTATGTACAGTCAAACCTGCATTGAGTAGTCACCCTCAGAAGATGGGGTTCCACAGAATAAGGGTTATATTAAAATGATGAAAAATGTCATTTTATGCTATAGTTGATTTTATGTACAAAAACTCCTTAAAAATACTACTAACATTAGTTTTGGGAGAGAAAAATGGATTTAATTTTACTAAAAAAATCATTCTTAGTTTTAATTGAGTGGTTCTGCCTTACATGTGACCATTCATTACAAGTGGAAGACAATACAAACAGGCTGTTGTCACTCACTCAAAGGTGACCATGACAACTTAATTGAGGTGACCGCTAAAAAGAGGTGAACATTACAGAGATTAAGGACAAAAAATTGGGACTTTGACAACTGACCACTAAATACAGGGCGACCGCTTAATATGCTGCTGCTTAATATAGGTTCGACTGTATCATAGATTCAGCAGCGGTGGCAGCTGTTTATGACACACTGAAAAAAACTTACATTGCACTGTGACATAAGCTCTTACTGTCTTTTCCTGTTTCCCTCCATTGCTTGCAATGCAAACATATTCTCCCGCATCGTTCTTGTTACTGCTGGTGATGTTCAACTGTTTGGTGTGGGACAAATGAATCCCAGACTTTTCCCATCTTATCTTAGGCTCAGGAACACCCGAGGCATCACAACTCAAAAACAGAGGACTTGACGTATTAACTGTTACATTCTGTGGTACTTCTGTAAACTGGACAGGAACTAGGTGAGAAGAGAACAACAAAATTTTCACACCATAACATTAGAGTGTGATTTGGTTCAAATCAACCACTTCATACGCTATAGAAATAAGATTATAAAATGTAGCATATAATTAAAAGAATAACCAAAAAAAGCAAACTAACTTTCACTTTCTCAGCTGATCAAAATCTGCATCAGTATTAAAATACTCTACTAAAAAGCATAAGTTTACAGTTTGTGGTGCCTCGCACAAAAGCAAACGATGAGTTAAACCAATATCCACATTAACACCACATGAACAATTGAGCATTGGGGTAAATATTTGCAATTTTAACTATTGCTTTAAAATAGCTAGTAAATGATGCATTGAGAATTGAAAAGCTGGTTTGGGAATCCCAATTGGGAAAAAAACACCAAATGATTGTAATATTTAATAAAACCTCTTATCTCTTCCCTTTCATTAATAATGTTGTTATTATCATATAGTTTTCATTTTTCAAGAAAAGGTGAAAAGCTTTAGGAATTATCCTTTCAGTTGCTTTTGAGAAAAGAAAAATATGGACAACTTGTCAAAGTTATTTAGAAAGTTATTTACAAAAACATATTTTTGAACTGAATTCTTTAGCCCGCCAAAGTGTAAGTAGCCAATTTTAATGTCTCCCTTAATGACTCAGAAGGGCTCTTTTGCAGCAAAATATCCTGGTTCTTGAATTATATTAGCAGAAGCATCTGATTTAAGTTGCATGAGGTAATCTTTGCTACCTGTCTGCATGTAGAACTAGACTGAGTGGGGGAAGATAAAAAGGAGAGGAGTACTAAGATGAAAGTAAAAAAGAAGCCTGGTACTAAGCACAAGAAATGAAAGAAATTTGATGAAAATTTTTAAATAAAAAAACCTGAGAGATAAGTTGCAAAGCAACTGCAGACAAACCTGTAATATTGTCACTCACAGGAAATGGCTTGATGACCCCTTAATAATACGACATTAGGTCACACTATGTAACTGTGTCTGTTGAAGCTAGGTGTTACGCTTCCAAGAAAAGCTGTGAAATATTTACTGGGTAGATTGATGCCCCCTTAATTAATTCTTTTTAGATAGAAAATTATAGTTAGCGTTTCAGTTCAGGATAAGATCCCGTGTGATCAAGATCGTTTTGAAAAGGAGACAAGTTAGACAGTAATCCTCAGTAAAGTAATCAAGACCCGCGAGCGTTGGTAAGCAATAACTTGTTAAATTGTGATTATATTACCTAGCTCATAGCTGTTACTCAAAGAGAAACTTATTGCTCATTTTTTACCTTTCTTTTGGTTCTTTTAATTATCACATGCTCGTCTCCAAAATCCAGATCATTCTAAAGCTATGATCACAATACTTAGTTTCTTCTCATTATGATTTCAGTTGACTGCTTCGATATAAGAATGCCCCAAAGATCAAATAGGAAGGCATACAGAGAGAAAAGATCCTCTATTGGTTTGGTGTTTATCGCATGCGTGTGTATCAACCCAGGCATTGAAAAGCAACATTTTCACATTACAAGACTTTTACCGCAAGGAAATTGATTTACCATGGGAAAATTTGCCTGAATTCATTTGTGGTTAATTTGTCTTGGTTTCAATCCCATCAAAACAACTCTTGTCACTGGTGTCAGGGTTAATAACTTACAAGACACTAATAACAGCAAAACGTTTTTGGCATGCAAATCAAATCATACACATGCTTGTAACTCCATGACATCATATATTTTTTATCTCTTTCAGTTTAATCTTTTACTAATTTTTTTCAATAAGCACAGTGATCAAGAGTTATTCTTCTACAATGTTTGACTGTCACCATGCACAATGATGACCATAAGCGATATCCCTTGCCAACAGTATTGTCATCTTTTCTTGGATTGCTTGGGCCAGGTCTTTGTGTATGACTCGTTTGTAAGTCGAGGGTGATTTTTAGGGCTGATCTTTCGGTCATAAAAGGTTGACTTAAACATGAGTAAATAGGGTAAATTTTAGGTTAAAGGCTATTTTTAGTTTTAATTGAGTGGTTCTGTTGTAAGTGATCGTTCAACACGGAGGTGAAAATTACTGAAAACTACTGTAATTATGGGGAACAAATTTTGGGACTTTGACAAGCAGCCACTCAATATGGTGCGACTTAATACAGGTTCGACTGTAATTGGAATATTGAAAAATCCTCACAAGGCTTTGAAGACCAAACCTCAGGATTGAAATTGAGCAGGAGTTTTACTTGTGTGATCATGTTTGTTACCTTATTAATTAGCTCAAAGATTAGATCAAGCTAAAACAGAATAATTTTAGCCAGATAATACATTCAATTACCTTTCCATCAGTGGATACTTTATGGTGGTTATGTATCAAAAGTGCTTTAACGCTTTTGCTAGCAAAGAACATCAAAAATCGAAAACCCTCCTAAAGTCTTAATCACACACCTTTCTCTGCACTAGAGACAGTGTTTTCATGCATTTAAATTTTCCTATTACCCACACTACATAAGGAGGAAACTGTTGTGAAGGCTCTCTTAAGGGTAAAGCCACAACATCACTTTTCATGACAACACTTTTTTTGTTTGCAGTGTGCATTGAAGTTATTTCCTTTCAGAATTGTTGAAACTCAATAGCATCACTTGCCCATTCTCACAAATTAATACTACCCCCCGTGATGAAACAACAATTCATAGTACGATAAAAATCTTACCTTTCACAATTAATTGCACCATATCCAACACATCTGGAGCCAAAGGGTTATTTGGGAGAAATATGAAGACGAAAACCTGGTTATCAACCTCTTTAATAGGATTTAGAGTGAACTTGACTTGACCGGGTGACTTTTGATTCCAGCTGCCAAAACAACGGCCATTATACTGAGGTACATTTGGGATGAGATGCCCATTTCTATCAAGGACAAATAGAGTGACATTTAGGGCATTTCTTTCCCCGTATTTCGTTCCCCATTCAACACGGCGTAAGTCACCAGTGTAGTTCCACGAGAAGTCAAAAGAGGAACCAAGTTTTACAGTCCTATTGCTTCCACTGTAGGATGATTCTAGTTGTACCTGACCCGCTGTTAATAAAGAAATAAGACATCAGGTCAAAAACTGCCAACCTTACAGAAGATTTATTTCTGCTCAAAAGATTTTAAAATTTAACAATTTCTGCTATGACTTAATTTCATTCTACACTCCAAATAAAACAGTTTTCAGATCAATGAAATAATATAACCAATGGTTTAATGATGCAGTCAATGACAATGGAAAGCACAGGATTCTACTGCATACTGATTACACATTATCATCTATAGAAGAAAGGTCAAGAGCACTATTAAGGGGAAATAACCTGAAAATACACTGTATGCCATAAGGTTATTGGTAGGCACAAGTTGTCTAGGAGTACGTGTACTTTTGACACATGTTAAAACCTGTTATAGATAAGGATTCAGTTGCAAACTTTAGACTGCTGATAGATTTATGATTTGCAAGGAAGATGTCCCTTTCTCCATCTAAGAGTATAATAATTTTTGGTAAGCCATTAAGCTGTGAAAATTTGGTTTATCACATGACCGTACAACTGCCTGCATACAAGGTGCTACTTATAACATAGCTAGTAAATTTGTCTAATCAAATTCAATTGGGCGAGCGTGCTTCATATTCCTATTGTGCACGCTCATGACGTCAGCAAACAAATCCCTCGCGAAAAAAATTTTTCCATCGGGTTGAAAATGTTATAAAACAATTGGTTCATACATCAGCTGTGCGTTCATCGAGATATGAAGCACTTGGGAAGTTTGGAGAGCACTCAAGAAGCTAGAGTTGCTCTCGGCTACGCCTCGAGCAACTCTTACGCATCTTTCGTGCTCTCCAAACTTCCCGCGTGCTTCATATCTCGATGAACGCACGCTGACGTATGAACCAATTGTTAATTTTAGCATGCGTAGACAACTTCAATGGGGGCACACCTACATTATAACATTGCTCAAGGCTAAAAAGCACACTCTAATTTAAACGTAACTCTTTGTGACCAGGCTCATAAAATGCATGACATTTTTGTCATAGTTTTAGAGTTACATCTGCAGAAACATTTCCTATTGATAATTAAATCATCCCACACACAGGATTTGCATCATAAATTTCCTTTATGTCACACTATCACACCTAGCTTCAAAATCATGAGAATTTCTTGCTATTGTTTTATTCCTTATAAAAGAAGTACAGTAAGTTAGTTTAATGCAGTACTTCAGAGTGTCAAGACCTGCACTAACAAGCTCAGGACCTCTTGGTCACAAAAATTAACTCCATTCTAACTGCAAGTTGGTGACCTATGTGGTTGAGGATTTGGTATGTCATATTTGACCTTGTTATTATGTCTTAGAGTTTAGGTTCAGGAATAATACAGTTCATATGTACTTATCTCAATCCAATTGTCTAGTCTTTGCTCAAATCCTTAGTTGATTCATGTTCAAAATGTGTCTAGAGTGTAGTCAGCTTTCAGAACATTGTGTTAATCTGTACCTTTCATTAACTAGAAATATTATGCAATACTGTGGTAGACTGATTTCATTGGTGAAATCAGATATTTTATTGTAGTTTTCATTGTTTAGTTCATCAATAATGACAGATGTTGTCCTGTCACAGAATATGTTGCCAGTTTTCCTAGTTTTGTGTAAAAGGGAAAATATGAAAATGCTATTGAGATTGGTTTTATTTAATATTATGTTGTTTTGAGCTATTGTTTTATCAGTATTTACTTGTTTTCAGTTATTTCATGTTCAGTTCTAAGAATAGCTCACTATTCAAGAGTTGTATGTTTGGATAAGAGGATTAATATTTTATTAAGTGTCACACAATGATCACTGTTCTGTCATGCAATACTTTGAAATTGCCTTGTTTGTTAAATTTAGTGCATTGTGTTTAGCGGCTATTCGAGATAAGTGGAGGCGCATAATTGCCGCTCAGATCGAAGAGAAACCGGAACCCAAATAGGTCAAATAGGAAAAACCGAAAACCGCATCGGATATCAAATCTGAAAACCGATTAGTATTTTTGTCATTTTGAATTGGTTAGTTCATATTTTCCCTTTGACAATTCAAAACGACAAAAATACTAACGGGATTTCAGATTTGATATCCGATGCAGTTTTCGGTTTTTCCTAATTGACCTATTTGGGTTCCGGTTTCTCTTCGATCTGAGCGGCAGTTATGCGCCTCTACTTACCTCGAATAGCCGCTAAACGCAAATGTTATCGAGAGGAATGCGTGACAAACCAATTCAAATATCGCAGAGATATTAGCCGTACCCTCCCCTTCCCCCAAGGTGGGGGGAGGGGAGGGTACGGCTACTTGTAGGGTACGGCTAAGCACGGAACATTGCCAGAGCTTCTTTATCAACGCCACCTCGAAGTTGGTGACCAAGTTACAGGCCACTCGTGACTGATTGATTCAACATTCCAAATAAAATCTCCAAACTTTTAGGTCTTCGTTCGCAAACGGAAATGTTAGATTAGGGATTTTCATGAAACTTTCCAGAGCTATAACTTTTGCGACTACAAAATGATATAGAGAACTTTTTTGCGAATTTCCTGAATTTAACTAGGTTTCATTACCACCTGCTGAGTCCGCAGAGACCACGCTCGAGGTCCTCGAGAGAGCAACTGTTAATTTAAGCGGATACTAGAAGATAGGAATGCCAAGTCCATGGCATTCATAAATCCTGTAATAAAATTAGTTTAGTTTACCCAGTATGCTCCACTTTTCACCACTGTATCAGATCGATCAGGGTTTTCATAAATGGGATATGAAAATGTATCGGTTTTGACAGTTTTGCATGCGGTTTTTGGTTTTGCTCGAATTTTTTCGGTTTTTCGGTTTTGGATGATTTTTTTCTGCGGTTTTGCGGTTTTTAATGGGCCCCAATGCCCCCCTCTTTCATTGTTAATGTTAAATTCTGAAAGTATGGTATTGTTACGTTTGAAGCATAAAATCCTATGCTCTTGATTTCTATCGCATCACAGTTATTAAGACTTCATTTATCACGTGATTGTAATCCCAGCATCATATCTAATTTTGAAATACAGAAAGTGTTGATGCCACCTAGGAGTTCGGAAACCATTTTGACGAATATCACGTTCAGAAATAAAGGGTCGGCGTTTTCGGTGTCTACGCTTAAAATGACACATGGTGAAAAACACTGTAAAATCCTTTGTACGGGAGAATAAATATCACACTTACCTGACACGTGAAACTTTACCAGCAGGAGAAAGAATAAATAAATTTCATAATCACGGAAAGACACCATCTTATCAGACCTTTGCTGATGCCTCAATGAGGAAGGTTGTGCCAAAATCATACGGAAGTCATTTGAAGGGATAGACGGGAAGGCCCCTCTTCGTTTTGAGACTGGGACCGAGTGTCACGATCATCCTCGTGAAATTGTCGCCCTCAGTCGGCAGAATTGCCTAAACAGCATGGCGGATGGTGCAATTTATGGAGGAAAACTCGATTTATGCTAAACACTTGGGACATTTTCATAAATTGTAAAAACTATCCTCTCGGAGAAATATTCCATTCAGATCTAGAGTTAACTATGCGTGAAACTTGTAATGTGTCGAATGAGAACAATATCGATGGCGCTGACATCGATCACGCCTGCGTTTGAAGCTAAATGAAAGTCACCACGCAAATGAAAAATATCTTGTAACAGACAGTTTTCAATTTATCTTTCTTGTTTATCAACAGTGGATTCTTTCCCAAGGGCTACTAAATATAATCAAGGTAGGGTTCAGTTTATCTACCCTTGTAGGGATGCACGGGAATACTCATGTTCCTGGGGCCGGAAACGGAAGTCATGTGAATCACAAGCGAAATAATTACGCAATCCAGAAGCGCAAATTCATTCAGTACATAGCAAGAAGTGCGTGAAAATCAAATGGAATGCATTTTTAGAGAGTAATTTTCCTCAAGATTCCCTCTATCTTGATATCAGCTTCTTCGTGTGTCTTCGAACCATGTCATCTGAAAACGTCTCTGAGGCTCTTAGTTATGTGCCCGATACAGAATCAGCCGAGAAGCTACTGCACGAACACGATTTGGAAGCAATAACTTGCTTTGTTATGTATTACAGCTATGGTGTTGGCAAAGGTAAGCCTAAAGTCAGAGGGGCGCCTCAGATGAACTCTGGTTACGAGAGGGAGTGTTGAGTGGAGGGATGAAGGGGTGTAGGAGTTATGGGGAGACCAAGAGGGGAGGGGGAAAACTTACCATTGTGGCATTCCATAAAAATTGAAAATTAAATCTACTCTATCCTTTGACTTTAAGAAAATGCAAAAATTGGAAAAAATGGAGTAGAGTAAAAAATAAAAGCACTAAATAACTTCAATAGCTAAAAAAGTGACTAAGAGAAAATGTTCGTTCAATTTGCTATTTTCCTCTTCATACTCTAGCGAAAACCGGTTCACCAGGGCCTAAATCAAGGAATATTTTGAAGAAGAGGTAATTATAGCGGATAAAATTCATGGATCAACGCAATTTTTCTAAGATTAAAACTGAAAAGCTTAGGGAGTAAAGAAGAAAATTGAAATGATTTCTAAGTGACAAGCTTAGTTCATATAGAACTGCCAACAATATAGAGCTGACTAAGTGTTTGTGATAGTCACCACCATGCATCCTCTGAAAACTGGTTACCGAGTTTTACTTTAAAGCTACTATCCAAAACGGCCAAGTTACTCGAATAATTTGATACTAATACAAGTGTTTGTTATTTCGAATATGGAAGCGATCCTCGCAGTTGGGAACACTACTTAAGTAGTAGTGAAAATAAGTCCTGAAAAAAATCAGGCCTGTACGGGATTTGAACTACCTGCATGGTAAGAGGAAATTGTGAGTTTAAAAAATCACGATAATTAGGAAAATCTAAGTATTCATCATGAAAATAATTTTGAAAAATAATGGTAATAGGACTGAGTGGAGACCAACTCGGTCTGTAGTCATACGAGTGATAACAAAATCGGACAACCGCATCTGTCGCTATGCAAATATCTTCCAAATTTTAAATAATCAATATCTCCATAAAGTAAGGCATGAATTCAATTACTAAAGGAGAAAAGATGCAATAGATTGAGGCTTTTTGATTACTTACAAAACATGCCTTAAAAGTGATAGAATCAAAGGCACAGTAAAATTTTCAGGTCTCATTAGATTGTCAGCCTTAAAGAAACTTTAGTGCTTACAATTTATCATCCACATGTTGTGGTTAAGGCATTCTGTATCCCTGCTGAAGTAAGTTGGCAATTTTCCTACCATCAATCTGCGCATACTGCAAGCCACCTGATATAAAGAAACTTTTAGGAGACTATTGCATCACGTTCAGAAGTTTAACGATGCTTAGATTCTTATTGGTAAAAATGAAGAAATTATCAAAATTAATCTATGATATGGATAGGGTATCCAGTCTTTCCGCACCCTGTCGTTTCGTACCCAAGTTTGAGTCAGTTTGTACTTAAGCCACTGATCGATTCTTACCTGATTTTTACCCTTCCCAAATATTTGAAACACCTCCTCCGTGAGCGTGTGAACAGATGTCATTTGTTGCGTACGACAAGGTAGTAGAATCGAGCAAGTATTAAAGATACAGGCAAAATTTTCTTGTGTGTACTTGAAACATGATTGCTTAGCGCAAGGTAAGTTTGACACTTTTATTGGAACAGTATATTTCTTTTAATTGTGACCTTGTCTAACAATAACAGCTCGTGTAAGTGAGATTTTATTTCTATCATTGTTATTAACGATAATAGTCAGTCTTATCAGCTTGGTAGTTATGTTGATGTCATTATTAAAGAGCTGCTTAACAAAGCTACCACAGACATTTCATCAGGCATGCCACACACGCAAGAGTTACCTTTGAGGATGGGTGGGTTGGAATGGGTCACTAGGTAACTGATGTTTGCATTTTTGTAAAAGAAAAAAAGGATTAACTCACAAAAGATTGTAACGAAATTATCGTTTAATGGAGAGGGAAAAACCCTTCAATTTATCTGAAATAAAGTCAGAGACAGGTATTGCATACTCTATTGTCACTAGTGTTTGAATAATTGAAAGGAAAAAAAAACTGCATTGCTGTCACAGTTATTGTACTCTCCTTCGCAACCGTTGTTTTCGATTGTTTGGTCTCGCATGTATCCGACCTCTAAGTTTTAACCGATTCCTCTGCTGCAAAAGCACGACTTTAATATTCTTAAAATTCCTAATCAAGATCAAAAGTTAGAGTTAGGGTTTGGTTACACCCGGACCAATTCAATGAAATTAAGAGTTTGATCGTTTGAGTTTGGCGCGAGGTCCAATTATTGTGACATCATTTGGTTGCATCGCTTTTTATTTTTACCCTTTAGAACTAGCTGTTGTTTCAGCAGAAACTGAAGTGTAAGGAGAAACCACCCGGTTTGACGAGTGTATGTTATTGATGATCAACAGACCTGGACCTCTGGTCAGAAAGCCATGTCTCACTTACCAAAACCTTACAACAATTTACATATAATTTTCAGTGAATTCATTTTGCAAAGCTAAAAAGACTCAATGGCAATTTCCTCAAATTGTACACAACCACGGCACTCAGAGCAAGATCTCGTCAATATTGAAAATTGAATTTTTCTTCACGCTGTCCTGCCTTTCAGAATTGAGCCAGAAAATAAACCGAACACAAACGCTTGTGTCAAGCATATGTGTAGGTGCTTAATACCATGAAGAGAAAACTATAGTATACTTTATCGGTAAACGTATTAAAAGCGTTTCAGCGTTTGAGAATAAAATCAATTTGACTAAAACGTTCCAGCCTAATTGGAGTAAGTAGGCGTGTAAGGCAAACATGATTAATCCCTGAAACTTGTTGTCGCGAAGTGTTCAAACTGTTAGCCAGTCATACACCGTGAATTACACTATTAAATCCTCGACGTTTGCAGACAACTGCTTGTCGAACATTCTCATGTTGATCAGTTTCTGCAGAGAAAAATAATGCAATAACAAGCATCATTAAAAAAGTGTGCCTCTTACGTTATAAGCGGTTATCCTCACAAGTGGTCAGCTTTTGACACCAAAACAAATTCAAGGAGAAAGTATTTATTGCGTCATCGTCCGCCGCACTTTGTGCATCCCAATGCAGTTATGCAATCATCTTATGATCTTTCAAATAACCATCAAGTGTCAATTGTCATTAAGACATTGTAGTTCGCTTCTTCGCTGTTTTTTCGTGGAGTGCTAGCTTCAGTGACATGACAAAAAGATGCAATCCAAACTTCATAAAAATTACAAGGGTGAGTACCTACTACTACCCTTTCAAGGCTCAATGATGTTAAGTTTAAATACTAATTAGCCGAGCCTAAGCCAGTCGGTCCTACGTGAAAAACAAAATGTTCATGTTGATCAAAATTCTCACCTTGCGTTGGGTTTCCATGTCCTTGAGCTGATTTTTCAATTCAGTGAAGGTTGGTCTTGCGTGTGGGTCATTCTTCCAGCATTGCATCATGATCTCATACCTGGTATTGTTCAAATGATCTGTTTGAGATTTGAAGAACGTTTCCTTGTACGATGAGAGATAACGAGTATAAAAATAAAACTTACAAGTTTTCATCCACATGTTGTGGTTTAGGCATCCTGTATCCATCCTGAAGTAGGTCTGCAACTTTTCTTCCATCCATTCGTGGGTAAGGTGTACCGCCTGGAAGAACCAAAAGACCATCAAAATATAAATGTACTAAAAAAACGACCTTCACTGAAACACCACCTGCGTCACTTGATGGAGTTTGAGATTGCATGAGGAAGCTCATTGCGTTTGTCTAACTCAGCAAGATACAATATTAAATTAAACATGGTATATAACAAAAGACATCCATTCGATGTTACCTATGGTGAAAATCTCGTACAACAAAACTCCATAACTCCATCTGCAGAAAGACAAATCAAACGAATGTAAATTAAGTGACTGTAGACATAAACAATATAAACGACGAATAAAATATATATACGTATTCTTTGACAGAGCATAGAATTCATGTCCTGATTAACATTGATAAACCTTGTTGGAAAATTGCCACTGGTAATAATCAGTTATACTTACACGTCACTTTTGGTGGTATATTTACCATACAACAAGGCCTCATAAGCTGTCCACTTCACGGGAATACGGCCCTAAAGATTTCAAATATCACCTAGTGAAACAGTTCAAAAATTATAGGTAACGACTAGTCCAAGAGAGTGATTTTTAAAGTTGCACTCGTATATGCACAGCTAATATTTTCATTAGGGTCCCACCCAAGGAATTCATGATCAAAATCAGGAACATATCAGCTTTACCACAACAATGATTGTGAAAGATCACAAAACTGAACGATATGAATTACTGCCCCCACCACCATTGTTCTTGATTACCTTAGTCTTTCGTTCATAAATATTTTCCTGCTGCACATCTCTGGCCATTCCGAAGTTTGTCACTTTACACGTTTCCTTTTGTCCAACCAAAATATTGCGGGCTGCAAGGTCTCGGTGAATGATCTAAGAAAGAATTGATGCAACAGAAAGAATTAGCGGCTGCAGAAGAAAAAGAACTGAAATGAATTGGTTCACTTAAGAAATTAGAAATGTCGAACAACATAATAGTGTGTGCGTATTTCTCTTTCTTCCAGATGAAAGAAAATTAAATTTACTATTATTACTGTCTCATTTTCATTTTCAGAGAGAAGCAAACTACTTTATTTGTGCAATACGTAGTTATTTCATAGAACGCTTATCGTAAGATTTTAATGGAAATAGGGTTCTGTAATGTAGCAGTTTAGCAACCAAAGACGAATTTATAAATTTCAAGTTTTAATTCCTTCTCTTCCTTGTCACTTAATGGATATTTGTTGTACACTCAGTTCAGTAGGCTCAATATCTCAATAGATTTTATTCATTCACGTCTCTGCCTTCGCGTACACGAGAAAAACCCAGATATTCTATTTCGATGGGGTGCACTTGCAACGATTCACAAACATCACCATTCGCATATTGAAATAAAACTTAGATGATGAAATCAAAGTTGTGAGGGTTCCCGGTCATAACAAAAAAAAAAACGTCATCAAGACGGTAAGAATACGTTTGCATCTCCCGGGCGTGATCTTGTAAAGACATAACATTCTATGAAAAACAAAGCTTAACATGACGATACACCTTACAAGTAGGCTTTAGAGTTGTTTGCCTTTTGTTTCTTTTTCAATTGACTTACAGATTTTGAGGTCAAATAACTCATTCCATCAGCAATTTGCCAAGCAAACCGCATCAACTGCTGTGACGTCAGATTTGTTTGTGGTTTGATATCCGGATCTTTGTAGTAAGTGTCTTTTAATCCACGGCTCTTTCTCAGGTAACCCAGCAGATCCCCGCAAGGCACATATTCAATCAAAACCAACAGCTCTTCTGTAGAAATTAAGCAATTTAATTGATATATTACTCCCTCTCTAAAAAACTTAGCAATAAAGAAAATAAATGAATAGCCCAGTCATGGTCAATACTTTTGAAGAAATCGCACGAAAATAAGATGTGGTTTTACGAAGCAAAGCTGAAAAACTATATAACGGTCTCATAAGAAGTTACAGACCAAATATTCCCCTACAAAACGCGTTTCTGCTCACACAATAGAATGGTCTGTTCAGTGGCAAATATTCTGTCTTAGTCTATCAGCAAATCTAGGAGCGTCTATGTTGGCTGAAAAAAGATAAAATTAACTTATGCAATGGTTGTTTGTTGTGCTCAGTTGTGAAGCAGTGACTTTTCCATCGACGAGAAAATGTTACAGAGTAAATCAGATGCAAAATGTGTACAAAAAAATTAGACCCCACAGCCAAAGCGTACCTGATTCTGTAACACATCCCAGAAGTTTGATGACGTAAGGATGTGGTTTCAGCTGCTTCATTGTGTCAAGTTCTTTCATCAAATCTCTCTTGTCCGATTCAGTAGCGTTTCCTGGAGCGTTAAAAAAAGTAAAATTTGGTTGACGGGGAGATTGTGCAAAATTCCGAAACTCGCTATGAAATGGCAAATCGCTTAAAAAAATACGGTAACCAATAAAATTTCCTGGATGGCTGTAGGTCAAGACTGTCATTCAGTTTACGGTACAAAAGCTCACCTTTCAGCATTTTAATAGCCACTGTGGTCGTTTCAGGACTTCCTCGAAGTCCTACTGCTGTTCCCTTGGCAACCTGACCAAAAGCACCTTTATCAATGATTTTTTCTATGGTCACGTTATGTCTCGGAACTTCCCAGCAGCGTGTTAACGGATTAAGGGGCACGTAATCAGCACCTGGAGCTGTTCTTTGTGCTTTTCTATTATCCTTGTTGACTTCCATGAGATCCATGTATTCCGCAGGAGGCTGAGTGAGTTCTCTGGAAACGGGTAGACTTGGTTCGATATCTTCTAATCCTGTTTCATTCTATTAAACCAACATGCCGTTAAGGTATTCATATACAAATCTGCTATTAATCCCAGTAAAAAGTTCCACATGGTTATAAAAATCAGTTTACCCATTTTCATCAGACAAACCTTTACATTCTTGTATAACAAAAGATAACAAAAGCTTCATAATCTCTGTTGTCCTCATTATTACTAACATTTTGTTCTCTGCTTTTGAAAGTATCATCATCAGAAACAATGGAAAGAAAATCTTTAAAGTAGCTTGGTAAAGGAAAGGATCCTAGGACAAAGACCTTATTTAGTCTAACTTCCTTCCTTGTATCATTGTATCTTCCACTAATGCAACATGTTTTTGATTTGTAGAACTACACCTTTTCCCCTTCTTATTTGCTGCAAGGGTTTATTTTCTCGTAGAAAGTAGAGATAAAGTGAGATAACATAGTTTCTGGCCACGCTAACATAACCACAATGTCTTAACTGTTACTTACGTCGTAAACATCTCCTTTATCTGCATAATTCCTACAATTGAGGAAGCATACGAAAAGTTCTAATCAGCTTCAAGTGGAATTTTGTGTTAAGATGAAACCATATCGGGCACATTACATCGACACAATCCAAGTGCCAGTAAATTCTTACCTCTGTTTCCCTACAGCGCCTGAAAAAGGATGAAAGGAAAAAAAGACAAATGATGTGGATGTGGGTCAAAATTTTGGTTAAAAATGAATCTTGCAGCCAAACCTCTAACATAGCTTATGCTTTTTTACCTACCTTTCTTATGTAGCCAGATTATGTAAATAATTAGAAGAAGGATTGTGAAGGCAAGAACCCCAATTATGGCTAACAAGACGTTGTCAGATGGGCAGTTACATTCCTCAGGACCTAAAATGATTCATTTCGCAAAGCTTGATCAAGTAACATTCAAACAACAAATACACTGATCCTGGTCGATAAACTGCTCTCATTACATAGCTTAGGCTCATGACCGAAAAACTAAGTCTCATTGGTTAGGTACGAAGGAAAAGTAAGGTGCTACTCTTTCTCTTATAATTTCTTAAAGTAAGACTTTGTTTAATTGACTAAAAACAACAACAACGACAGAAACAAAAACCTGGAAATATATCACATACAGGAATGAGTTGTTTAATGAAACAGATACGGAATACAATTAGGAAAAGTCCGTTTTCGGAAGAAAACGTGCAAACATTTAACAATTTACCAAGGGTTGATGCTACTTTAGTATACATAGCTGCCAAGCCTTTGATTTGGAGTGAGGCTGAGGTTGACCATGTTGTGATGGAGACTAGTATCTAGTTTACATGATTAAAAAATTCATTTCATTTGAAAAGCAGCAAGGTCTGTATCATAACAAAGTCACCTTCAGACTCACTCCTGTTCAAAGGCTTGGCAACCAAGCACGCAGCTGTAAAATGGACTGAAAGTAACTGACAAGTTACGATTCGTAGACCTAACGTTTCAACATTCCTGTCTAGTGCCTTCATCAAGGGTGATCTAATCGTTACATCAAGAGGTCCTCACTCATGCTCTCACATGCTCACTAATTAGCTGCCCTTTTTTCTAACGAGATGTAAATATGCGTCAGGAAGTGAGCCGCCATCATTACGATTTAAGGAGCGTGGGCAAAGTTAATATGCCAGGCTTCCAAACAAAGGTGCTGGTGGTAACATGGATTAGTGGTGATAATTTTAGAATTATCCTTCTCAACTGTATGGTTAGTTAGGCATGTGTGCTCCGACAAAGCTAAATTTTCTTTTTTACAAAAGAAGGCCGCTTTTTGATGCTCTTTCAAACGTGTACCAAACTGACGTTTGGTATTTCCTATATACTGGTGATCGCTGTCATTGCACAGAAAAGAATAAAAAGCGTCTCAGTTAGTTGCTCATTTGTGATAGAAACCTTAGGTTTGACAATAAAAATATGCCCCAAATCTGAAAAGGTTTTTGAGCAATATAAACGTTGTGGCTATTCAAAATTCTCTTCATAGGTTCCGAAACACTGTGAATGTAAGGAATAACAGCAAAACCAGTCGCTGGTTCCTTCTCATCAGGAGTATTACTTGTAACTTCATTCCTTAAATCTTTAAACTAGAGTAGCATCAAATCATGCCTCATAATGCACCTGGTTGCTTTGTGAACTTCAATGCGTTTAACAATTTCTTTATAAATTTACCTTTTGCTGTGCTTTCAGAGCCATCTGTGGGGATAAAAACTCTATTTAGAGCTGAATGAAAGTAACTGACGGTGGTTAACAAAGAGTTGAGTTTCTCTCTAGTGGAGAAAGTAGTGCTGATACAATGATCAATGCTACGATCCAGAGTCCAGCCCCCCTATTTACGCCTGGTGGATGACTCGATCTCTTTGCAATGCGTTTGCATGTCAAGAGTCAATTCCTTGTCATTATAAACAAATCCCGAATAGGAATGTAATTTCTGAATTTGATATTATTCACACAGCCATCAACTGTAAGTGTAATTGCCGCCGTTTAACTATTATTATTTAATTAACTTGTTAACTGAAATGTAGTAACAAAACACACTGCAAAACAACTTATCGTACATCAGCCAGTGGTAAAATTTTTCTCATTGATTCAGGTTTTATGCAAGTGAAGAATTCACCCTTAAAAACCTCGATGTTGATGACATGATGAGTACTTGAAAACTAAGTAAAGAAAATGATTAACCAATGAAAGGGGAAAGTAAGATTCATTTGAACATACTTCCCTCCGCCTTGACTTGCTGTATATTTGCTTCCTCTTGTTTTAGGCTTTCACCAAGCTCATTAGTTGCGGTAACGGCAAACTGATAAACCCTTCCTCTCTCCAACGCTATTTTCAATTCTCTCACAGAGGCATCTCTGATTTTCCGTATTTCTGTCCACTGTCCCACTTTCCCATCAGTCATCACTCTTAGGTACACTGTATACATGGTGATAACTTTTCCATTACTTTTTGGCTCCTTCCACTTTAGGGTAATTTTATCGTCTGTTGTTTCACTTGGCAGCTCGTCTATCTCAACCACATCTGGGGCTCCTAGATTGATGTCAACAACACAAATACTGTGAAATTTGTAATAATTATCCAACTTCTTGTTACAAATCTGGTCACAACCATTATCAGCAATTAAATCGCCTCACTGTCAGAAGAGATAATTGGTTTAAGAAAATATATGACATTTTTTAAAAATGTTTCGACAGTTCTTCTGCTGTCTGAAGTTCTCATGTATATAAAATACAAAGTTGAATTTAAAGTGTATAACAAACTCCTGATTGGACAAAACAAACAATGGAAACAGAACAATGTATGCAATTACAAAGAAAGTTTTAAATTAGCATGATAAAGTTGGTGATAAAGTTTAGCTTGCCCTCACTGAACGTGCATAGCTTCTTTGATTTTTAAGTTGGAGAGTTGTGGAAGCGTGATCTAAGGTGCTAAAACACTCATCAGAACATAGAGTGCGACATTGTCGAGAATTTTGTGAATGTCTGAACGTGGGAGTTCTTATCACTGACCAAGTGTTCATGCACACGTGCGGATAAATGCCGAGAGGATTCGCCCACATAGTAGGCATTACGGCCTGTACATAAAAACTTGTAAACTACACACTTACGGGGGATGGGGCCCACGAGGGATAGGGTCTCTCACACCAAACATTTTACCCTTTTTCAAAAGATGAAAAAACCAACTTAGTATGTCCGTTATTACAATAACGCTTAGCAAAGTGGCGAGCCCTTTTTTGCGTGACGACAGAAAAAGGGCCAACGTAAGGTTATTTGAAATAAAAGGTCAGCGTAGTGTATGAAACAGAATCCGTTAAGTTTGTTTTCTCATCTCACCTACTTTCACCTGTGGTTTATTAATTATTCTGCTTCTTAAAACGTAGGTACCTCTCAAACAACCATTAGAGAGGGAAAGGGAACTGGCCACTAAGAAGTGGACAAGCATTTAAAATCAAAAATCTTATGATAAAGTTATTGATAATCGAATGGGATGATGTCAATCTGCGGCGAACAGATAACATTGTTAAAACTGGCACAAATCTAAGTTGGCAAAAAAATGATTGGTGTAAAGTGCTCAGTCACGAAATCATTTGTGATTCCTCACCTTCAAATATGGTTCTAATTTTCCTTATATTAGCATCTCCCTCGAATACAAAATTTCTGGAAAACAGTTTCACCGTGTAGTTGGTATCACTCTCCAAACCACGAAACGAATGAGTAGTCGTCCCAGGATCGGTGATATTATCCTCTTCTATCTCAGTTTCACCCTTTCGTAAGATCAGTCGGTATCCTGTAATCGGACTTCCTCCATCATCAGCTGGTGCAGTCCATCGTATTGTTATCAAAGTTGCTTGAATGACTGATTCTGATGATTTGATGGATGCTATCCCTGGTTTCTCTATACAGTGCCATAAAAAGGGATCATTTTGAGGAAAAAAAAAGGGAAGGAGAAATTTTTTTGGTGACTACCTCACAGTGAGTTTTGTCAAAATACCTAGGATGAATGCAAGTCCTTGCATTACCACAATTTAATGAATATACATGTAGCTACCGGATAAATTAGCCTGATAAGAAAAGGAAAAATTTTAGAGTCCATGGTTGAGGAAGTAATGGATAATCGCATTGGAGGATGTCGTCAATCTGCGGCGAGCAGATAACGTTGTTAAAACTGGCACAAATCTAAGTCGACAGAAAAATGATCCGTGTAAAGTGCTCAGTCACGAAATCACTTATAGCTCTTTTGAAACGTGTTTAATGCTACTTAAGGGTAATGTGTCGATAGTTTTCTGCAAATGTGTTTTAACAAATATGGGTGCATTGTCCACTAAAGAGGGGAAAAATTCGAACAGAACGCTCAGATAAGCCCATAGAATGTACATCGAAAACTAAGCGGCCAAAATTAGAAAATGAAAGAATAGCGGGATGACAAATTCTTTATTCGATGGTTTAACGTACCCTTATCTTTTTCCACACAACTATGGACCTTGCAAAATATCTGCACGCATTATATGTTAATCTATCGCATGAGATGTACATAGGGAGTGAGCTACTCTGTCGAGTACTTTGCTAGAAAATGTGGCTTTTACTTCTACTGCACCTGAAACAGTGACAATGAGTAAACGCAGAATAAAATGCTGACCTTATATATAGTTTTCTTCTAATTACAATACACTGATCTTTTTACTTACTTATCTGATTTATCTTTATTACTTTCTCATGAGATGGAATAAGTCCATTGGCAGCAATGCACTTGTAATGACCAAAATCTTGATCACCCCTGAGTGGCACTTGTACTTTGTTTTCTCTGGCTCTGACTCTGTTTATTTCACTTCCTTCAGGTTTGTACCAAGAGAGCGTTGGTGTAGGAAGACCATCAGAAAGACATTTTAAAGTCACTGTCTGGCCAATCCAAGACTTCTTAGATGACGTGGTGACATTTTGAATTGTGGGCGGGTCTAAGAATAAATAAAAATGTAATAAGCAATTGAATAAATAAATGGTGATACTTCATATCTATCAGAACATTGACGAGCCTTGTCATTCCACTATTGTGTCATTAATAGCAAAATATGCCGCATATATTAGAACAAGGCAAAAGTACGTAGTAGAATATTGGCCGCACTGAACTATCCAAAGTTTAACTTTTTTGGTCTACTGTTTAAATTAGACTGTTAAAGAAGCGAACTTTAAAGGAGGAACGACGACAAAGAACCTCTCAAGGGTTTAGTTCAAGTTGTTTTCGTCTCTCGCATACACCTTATGCAATCGATACGTTGTACAGATAAGGCTGTGGGATGCAATTCCTATACTAAAATTTAAATACTAAAACCTGAAAATGATAGTGGAATAAAAAAATCCTTATTCGATGTTTTAACATAAAGTACGGGCGGAAATTTGTTCATAGCTCATATTTTTTCTCGCCTCTTCAGGGCTGGGAAAAATTACTTTGCAACCAGCAAGTATAGGGGGTACTAATTTTTTTTCTCAGAGGGCACAGTGACGAATCCTGCAATATGATGGGTACTTAGCGCGGTTCGTATTTTCCTATCCCTTCCCACTGGCACGGCACGTAGAGTCAT